>NC_045757.1:9968470-10269624 GCF_009193385.2 Nasonia vitripennis
CGCCCGCGAGACGACCAGTGTCTTCCCTGTAAATATGAAAATTGACGACGTCGGCTTTGCTAGTGCGGTAATGCTTTCACTTATTATGAGTAATTGGGAGGAGAAAAGGCGGCGTTGCTGCTTTTAGAAAACGACGTTTCCTGAAGTAAGCGGTTTTGTAAGATTGCTCTCTTCGCAGACGACTCAAAGAGAATACTCGGAATGTGTGCACATAGTGAAGATTACACAGTGGTATACGCCAGCGCGAGAGTTTAAAATCGGTAATAAACGAAACAAAGCTTGGGGAAGGGGGGGGGGGCAATGAAAGGAGCTTCGAAAAAATGTCGAGTAACAGCAGTCATTGAGTGTCCGGAGAACCGATCGTAAATGTGCAATTACTTATGCAGTGGCAGCCTCATAAGCGCAAGTAACGCGTGGGAAGATAAACGCCGAGGATTGGAGGTGTTTATAAGTCTGGTAGTCGATCCATTGACGACAATTGTTCAATTTGCCGGGCACGAACATAAAACCAAAAAGAAAGAGTTTGAAACTACTAACGTCTTCGCAAATTTAGTTCTCATTTATACAGCTTTAAAGTTCAATTTTTCTCGAATGTAAGTACCGTTATTGTTAAAGTGGCTATGAGGATAAAAAAACTTACGAAAACGTTTACTCTCTCGGGATATCCATGAACTTACCTAAATCAGAAAGAAAATTCAACGTTACTTCAAGTGGAAACTATACATATGATAATAGATTGAAAATACTGCGAGATTGATGCAAATAGACTTAATTTAAAAGAAATCTCTCTGAAAATAAACCTGCCTCGCTGACTCAGCCACTATGTAAATACGGCCAATAAACGACGCAAGCGCTACGCAGAGAATTTTCCGTCAAAATCTTCCCTCTTTCTTTCGAAAAAACAACCAGTGAGAGAAAGAGAAGAGGATCCGTTGGAATCTATAATTAAAACGACCGATCCCCCTTTGAAGATCGTCGACGCTGCGGATTTTCCCGTTTCGCGGACCCGCAAGGCAAATAAAGGACTGACAGAGAAAGAGAGACAGAGAGAGAGAGAGAGAGAGAGAGAGAGAGAGAGAGAGAGAGAGAGAGAGAGAGAGAGAGAGAAGCGAAAGGACGTCGCGTCTTACTCGGAAATCAATCGCTCCGTAAAAGATCAAAGGACCGGTGAGGCCTGAGACTGATCGTTTACGTATACGAGCTGGCCGCTGCCGCGGGAAAACGGTAAAAGGAGGGAGAGAGACGAACGAAAGAGAAGGATGTGAGAAAGTGAAGATGGAGAGACAGAGAAATTTGTGGAGAGGCTGAAAGTGCAGACTATTTTTGCTTTATTGGCTTGGAGAGGAGTGATTATTAGCCGAAGGTTTTCACTACTTTGACGTTAAGAGAGTGCAAACTTTGTTTCTCATCGCTTTACATTTTTCAGATACTTTGACGATCATTCATCAGTTAAGTATTGTTTTATGGCTAATAATATCGATGCGAGTGTACAGAAAAGACATTCCAGAGTAATCGTCGCGATTGGGCATGAGTCAGGAAGAGAAGAACCGATCTGACGGGCTTCCCTCTAAAAGCGCATCGCGTTACACTCCTAATTCTGCGTTTACGTCGATGCCGTTGTCCCTTGTCGCTCGGAACTTGTCCTTTTACGGTACGAGCCCCCCCATACAAACGAGATATTCCACTTAAGCTTATTGATTAGTCTTCTAGAATGCTTTACTCTTCTTCGCCGCAGTCAATGTTGCCTCGATGTTAATCGATTTTCAACATTTATACTCTGCCTTTAATTGCTCCAATTTTTCATGGCGTTTAACGATTAAAACAGTGCTCGTATGAATCAACGACACTCTTCGTCATCGAGCAAGCTCCACTGGCTACAAATTGACAAGTTTATCTATCGATAAAAGTTATTAAATTCCCAAAACCACCCTACCGTACAAACCCTTCCCACCCCCACACGTATAACCTCAACAATCGCACATAGGTACAGGGATGCATCTATTTCCAGTGTCTCTCTTGGCGTCCTCCCTGCCCGTCCAGAGAGCAGCTAAAGATAGTCCATACGCTCACGCGTGTAGGTTAGCCTTGAGGACAGTGCACTCGCGGCGGCGGCAGATCGCGACCGATATCACGACTGCTGCCGCGCGCGGGAGACTCGCCAGTAATTTACCTCGACAGCGGCGACGAAGGCGCGAGATCTCTCACACTTCCTCGTGCCACCGCCGGTTTTGCTTTATTGTCGAGAGAGCCGTGCTAGTAGTCGGACTGCCGATGAGGATTGCGAGATTAATTGCTGGTGGTATGGTGGATCTCAATTTTTATTTTTTGGGCTTCTGAAGTTCAATACATTTTTTCGTCATAAAAGAATTTTTAAAGCAAGGCTGAAACGCGCGTACATCGCAGATTGGAGTTGTAGAGGAACGTGTTACCTCCACACTGTTTTATAAAGAACTTACTTTCGTGTGTATGCACTTTCATGACGGTAGGCGATAAATATAATTCATACGCCGATAATGCGAAAAAATCCTTTATTTACAGCCCCGCGAGCCCATAAAATAAACGGTTACTTGTAAAAACGCTCGGAATCGTAACATAAAAATGAACGACCACTTTTACGATTTTGTAATACAGTATAAATCCGCGCACCCACGCGCTCTCATATGCATAAGCCGAATACAGCTGCCGCGAGTCGGTTTAATCGAACGCACATTATACCCACATTATACGCAAAAATCGGCACAAGTTCGTGTGTATGCGCAAGGCACGTCGCCTGAGCTTATCCGCTTCCGGCTCCGATGGACGAAAAAAACAAAGGGCCACCGCCTACGCGCATGCATCGTATACACAAGTGTGCCAATGAGAAGCGGCAAATCAAAGCATATCCGACCATGTATACGTCCGAAAATTCAAAAGGTGTATAGGCGACAGTTCGATTTATCCCTGTCCGCTTCAATAAGCTCCTTTTGTTCTTCGCCTCGCTCGGTTTTGTTTAACGAGGTGTGGCTCTCGTTCCGGAGGGAGCGAGCTGCTGACGACGGCGACCGTTATGAGGGTACCGTAAAGCCTCCACAATGCGGCGGATTATACACCGAGAGAGGCATATTTCGCGATTTCAGCGCTGCTCACTTAATTGCCGACGTTCGACTAATTTATATACGCGCGCCCGAGAGAGCGAATTTCGAGACATACAGCTTTTGTTGCGCCGGTTACTTCGTTACACGTGTTTTCCTCTCTGCAGCTTCAACGATCGGCGCGAGATAAGGGCGGCGGCGGCGGCTGCTGCTGCTGCTGCTGCTGCTGACGCCTTGATTTAAATTAACGGTGGCGCGTACGCGCGAGCTTATTAAGATGTGCGTGCGGGTGATTTTTAAGGGAAATAATTGACAATGTCGGCGGATATAGGAGAGTTAAGATGCTGCGGGACGCTACGTGTAATATAATAAAGTGTAACTGTAAACGGTTACGTGTCCGAGCACTCTGTGCTCTAATAATAATAATAATAATAATAATAACGATCGGGTAATTATAAGCCGAGCTTAGAGAGCTAAACGCGCGTTTGCTTATCGAATTAACGTGAATTCCGAGGTTGCGATAACAAGCCGGGGATGTTTGTTCTCTTTGAAAGTAACATCGTTATCTCTAAATCTCATATCGCGATACTTTTACTGCCTACGTCAAAATCCTATGGGTTTTATGGGGATCGTTAAATTTCTTGCCGAAAATAACAAGCTGCGGCTTAAAGCTCCGTGCGAAACTTATCGAACGCGCGATCATGGCCGAAAGACGTGTTTTTAACGAAGTAACGCGATCGGCGAGCATTAAAAAAAAACACGCTCGTTGATCGAGGCTAATTATTGACAGGGATTTCACCTCCGTCTTGATGTGCACTTACAAGCTTTCAAGAGTTGTAACGAGGTTAAAAATCATACTCGCGACGATTCGATATTCAATTAGCACTCGAACATGAGAGAAAGAGGATAATTGGATTATGAACTAGATTTACAGTTGTATAAAATGTAATTGTAAAAACCATCGTGAAGATACATAAATTATGTGCGCGCGTATGTACAGCGTAACAGTAAAATTACAGCGAACAATAACCTGAAAAATTCGTGAACAGAGCAAGTACATTATAATCCACAAAGGAATCCGCGAGAGAGAAAAAAATGTAGATTGCAGCAGCAGCAGGCCGAGCAATAAAAGTATCTCAATAACGCCCTCTAAATCGCTCGTTTTTCACTTAGACCGTAGCCACGTGCGCCGCGACTAAAGCCGCAAAATAGCCAATAAACGCCTCGGCGTAACATCCAGAGCAACTACAAAGCAAATAACTTCCTCCTCCTCTATATACGATCCCTCTCGCGCACTGTCTAGGCGCATTTTCCTCGCTTTAGCGGCGCGAGTTCGTTACGCGATTTAAAGGACCGCGAGGTGAAGAATTCGACTAGCGCGGCTTAACGATCCGCCCATACGTTGGGCTGCTTTCCTCCCTGCGTGCTTATATGTGTCCGTGTACGTGATTATTGTTTCGCACCTGCGATAAACAACTGGGGAAACTGTAGCGTGGTTTCGCTCGCCTTTGTCCTCTCTCGGCAGGCTTACCGCGAGGATCTCTTGCATTTGGTCTTTGTGCGTGTTCGCCGAGGAATTCCTTATTGACCGCGATATATACTATGAGTAAAGAGGAATTGAGTGCTTGAATTCATTAGGGCGATCGAGAAGTAGGTATTTTAATTGCTCGAGGGTTTATTTAGCGGTACTTGCGTGCGTGATAGTCTTTTAAAAAGATGATCGTTGCAAACGAAATTTTTCGATTTCACGTTGATTTGAAGAGAATTATAGGCGTAGTTATTTCAAAAATATTTATTCGATGCATAAAGCATGCAGTTACATCCAGGGCAAGACATCTGGCGCGATGCTCTGTATCATCAAAAAAACTCATAACTCTCCCGCCCTTCAACTTGGCCTCATCAGCTCTCGACAATCCGGTAGGTAATCGCAAATCGGTGTACGTACAGAGACAACAACAGCTGTTAACAACCGGAGCACGACTCCTCGGTCGATTTATGAGCGTCTCGTAAAAATTTCAATGACCACACGCACAAAAACCGCCTCACGGTACCGCAGAAATTTCGGGAGAGAGAGAGAGAGGGAATTTCGCACTGGAAGCGTCATTAAGCGACTGCCGCCGGATCGTAAAAATTCCTCGGAGCGCGTGAAATTACACGCGATTGCGCGCATTTTACTGTTCTCCGTTTCGAGAGAAATAAATTTGTAGTTTTTGGGCGTGATTATACTGATACATACGAGAGTACGACAACTGAGAAGACGCTGCAATCGTAAAAATCGAGTTTTCGAGCTGCGTTAGAGTGAGTCTGTAATTTCATTGGAATTCTTCTTTATCGCGTATTTGGTGCATCGGCCGGAGTATTGTTGGGTAAGTAAACTCGATGCTGTTGAGCCGTGGGGCAAACGCGATCGTTAAATTTGATCGTTATTTAAGAGGTGTGCGCTTATCTCTGCCGAAATTGAAATATAAAATAATGTGACGAATGTTATAATAAAAGCTTTACAAAAACCAAATATTTCGAATTACGTAAGTGGCATTTCAGTTTAAAAGTATACAGTACTTCAATCTAAATTACGTTTCACTGAACTTTATTAAATTCAAGAGCACTTTCAGATCCCCAATCTCTCACCCTCAACTCAATCCCCAGTAATAAAAGGTTGCCTGTTCACCGCACGCAAAATCTCGATTGATCAACCTTCGCAAAACGACGATCGCCTCTGGGGTAAACGCACTTGTGGGTTTTTCTGCGCTTTACGAGTCGCCGTGTTTTATCGCGCTGAAAAAGCTGTAAATTGGTCCGCGTTAATGGTCGCGAGGCTCGCACTCGGGATTTACTGATTGGCTTCCTCGTCTAACTTTTTCTCGCAAAGCTTCTTTGGGCGGACGGTGTCGCCTTTGATGACGACACCTCATTTTCACCGAGAGTTGGGTTAATGAGGAATTCGTAGTGAAGTAGGGAAATTGCGGAAAGTGCTGACACGCCTCAGAGTCGTTGCAGGCGGACTTGTTATGGATTGGACAACAAATATTTTACTTTGAGGTAGTGGATAAGTTGTTTTCTAGCAATTAAACGAGCGTATGAATTCGGAATTTATTTTTAGGAAAGTTGTATAAATTTTCATCTATGTATCATCAATCAGCGTTTATTCACTACTTATGGACTGCTTGACCCAAGTTATACCACTAAACATGCCATGTTAACCTTGTTTCAGAATATTATTTAATGAGTACATAAAATA
Organism: Nasonia vitripennis; assembly: GCF_009193385.2. Classification (NCBI taxonomy): domain Eukaryota; kingdom Metazoa; phylum Arthropoda; class Insecta; order Hymenoptera; family Pteromalidae; genus Nasonia; species Nasonia vitripennis. The sequence goes on from NC_045757.1 coordinate 9,974,780, forward strand.
CAATGTACATAAAATAACCTTTATGTTTTCGATATTGTTAGACTAAAAACGGTAAAAACTAAACGGTGTTAGAAAAAAAAACCGTCACCCTCGCCGTATACGAGCAAACAGAATTATCCAATAGCCTAACGTCAAGACGTAGTATATCTGTATAGAAGCACCAACAGCCAATATTGAAAAAGCCTAAAAACTCGGGCGAGGATAAAAATAGTCCAAACATCAGGCCGTATGAAAAAAGCAAAAGCGCAAACAAAGCGTCTATTCCAATTAACGACTCGATATTTACATATTCCTCTCCCACAAATATATAAACAAGAAGAAACAACCGCAAAGAACGAGAAGCATTTTATCAAAAACAAATCTCCGGCGTGTAGTCGCATTGTCATTGTTAACGTTGCATACGTAGGTAAACGTGCTTACACACGGGACGAGCGGCGGCGCATTACCATTTTTCGCTCATGCAGTGAAAGTAGCCGCAACGACGACTGTGGCGGCATGATTCTAATGACGCTTAGAAGACACGCGGGAGTGAAGGACCGCAAGCGCACAAAAGCCTCGTATTTTCCGGATGCCGACGTCGCGACATCGCGTTTACAAGCCGTTTGGGAGAGAAAAACGCGCGGATGGAAGGGAGAGATGAGAAAGACACGGCTGCGGATGAATATAGTCGAAATCGAGAGAACACGTATACGAGCCGCAGTGATTTTCTATGCGCGGGAGCTTTTGTGTGGTAATTTCAAATGCTTCAGTTCGTTATTGTTATTTAATGTAATTGTTGGCGACCGACTGTTTGCATCAGAATTATTTTATGGCAATTAAGTTGTATATTGTTTCGATTATCAGAAACAGAAGCGATCGCATTCTAGCGGGGTATATTTGCGATGAAATTCGCGATTAAATTAATCGATCAACGATGAACAAGCTGAAACAAGGCGAGATTATAAAAACGATAATATCTACAACATTTTCTACACGCTTACTTGCTGATCGAAGCCAACACTGCCTTATCAAGCGCCAATGTTTACTTTCCGTTGCAATCTCGAAATCCATTTCACGCGGACGCCTTTCATAAATGAAACACAAGCGACTCGAAACTCACCATGAATCCACAAGACATCAGACACGGTTGGCAAACAAAATTTCTAAAAGCCCGTAAATATCTCTCGCCCAGGCTCGGAAAAGAAAATCCACGGACTAGTCCTCCCGCGCAGCGGAGAGACAAAGAGAAGAAGCTCTAAAGAGAGAAAGAAAAGGGCCAACAGGGGCATCGAGAGCCGCGACGATACTCACGTGTGTGCGTTTACGTGTACGTAAAAGCTATAGCACTAATACAGGCTCACATGCAGCACGCGAGCGGCAGTATACGTATATACATACGTGTGGAAGCACTCAGAGAATTATGTCCTTATTGTATGTTAATCGGATTCCCGTGTGTGCAGGCTCTCTCGCACGAGTCTCTCTTGAAAATAGCTCGCGATTCTCTCCTCTGATCTCTATACCCCTCCTCTTCTATCCCCCTTCCCTTTAGTCCCGCGCTTGTGTATTTTCGCTGCCTCTATCTCGGGCTCGTCAGGTCCCACAGGATTTTGCGGTTCTTCACGCTCTCCCGAGGTAATCATAATGATAATGCGAGCGAAAAGCAACTTAGGTGTGTGTGTGTGCTATTAGGGAGACTGCAAAGTTCCGGACAGAATGCACTTCATTTTTATAAAATTTGCTATCATAAAGAAGTTTTTTATTTTTCTAAATATAAGTTCAGTTTTGTTATTTCTTTCAAACTCCAGGGAGCGTGTGTAAGAAGAAATTACGCTGAGAACGTTATGCTAATCCAGCGAGTTCTTTATATTACTTCTGTTGCGCAAACAGTTTTGTGAAGCTGCTCTCTTCGCAGAACCTCTCATTGAAGAATAGTGTTCGTATACAGCAATCCTTCATTGTGCAACTAATCGACATGATCGAGAATTATTATACCAACCAGCCATTATCCATCCGAAGATTTATGAAGTATTAACCGCCTTTCATCGATATTCGATCGTTCGATTATAAAAATTGCATTGTTTAACTCTAATCAACAGCTTATACCTCGCATGAGCATAACTTGCATTATTTATGCCCGAAGAAGCTACCACTTGAATAAAGTAATTTTCAGGCGCTGCTTATCGCGCACCTCGCTCAAAAAGCAAAATAAAATTTTTCTCAGCCATCATCATCATAGCATTATAAAACGACAATAATTCACAAAGTCATAAAATAAAGTCCAACAAAAGCGAGCTGCGCGTAAAATCCGACATCGCAAAAATCCTCATCAAATCCCGTCAATAAATCCACCTCGCAAATCTCCCCCCTCAGAGAAGGAAAAAAGTCATGCCTCTCGCGCAATCCAACGCAGGCCGACTCGTCTGCGCCCGCTATTAAAAGCCACTCCATAACTCACGGCCACGGCGGCCACCCTCGCAAACATCTTGCACTGCTCACACACACGCGCACACAAATACACACACACACATACACACACACTCTTGCTCTCCCGAAGCGTGACGGAGAGGAGGCTGTTGTAGCATTGATAGCAGGTCAATGGCACCGGCGATAACAACTTGGCTACGTACGAGCGAGTCTGCGTCGTTGCTATTGCTGCTGCTGCTTTGCTTCTAAACTCGCGAGATGCGCGACGCACAGACGCCGGCGCTCGTTGCAATTAATCTGATAATTGGATTTACGATTGCGGTGTGAGGAAGGAGAGGCCACTTCGCGACGATAAGCCGATGTGGTGCCAGCGAGAGCCGGGCTTATGGACGTTGTGGGTCTGTTGCGTCAGGGTGCTGCTATACGCGGAGATGGCTCGAGGACCTCGAGTGTGAGGAGGTTCGAGTTATGGCTGTTTGGAGAGCGAGAGGCTTTTGCCGGAGGAGAGAGAGAGAGTGATGTGAGAATGCGATTAGTTGCAAGGCTCGAGTGATATTTTAGTTGGCGCCTAAATCCTCGACTGTAAGCTAGTGCAAAGCTGACGTAAGCGGAACGCGTGTATTGTGCAGAGCGATTTTTAGCAGACAAAATAGTAGAGCGCAGGCTTTGTGTGTACTTCTCGGAAATCGTCATTTATCGTAAGTCAGTCGAGCTAATTTGTGCTTCGTGAGTCTAATTGACGGAATTATCAACGTGAAACCTTTGTGAATACTTTTTACTCTTATGATATGGGAATGATATTTCTAAAAATGTACGATGACGCCCGTCTGCGACGAGTTCTTTTCGAAAGCACGATAAATACGCAAAGCTCCTTTAATGGAAACGTATATACGTTGCAGTCTTATGCCAAAGTAATTATCATTAAAGCGGCCAAAGCAAGAAGATAGAAGCCGTGCGGAAACAGGCAAGAAATCACAAATATCGCAATAACATACTTGCGTAGCGCGCGTCGATTCCAAGTACCGGTCGGCTTCCATGAATCGCGTATAGGAGAGACAACGAAAATGAAAGAAACTGTTTCATGACTAAAAGATACAGAGAGAGGGAGTGGAAAATTCTGTCTCGACGGAGATTACTTCATTGAAAATTCCTCTGCTGGTCGCTACTGCGACCATGATAAAACGGCTTTTTTCGGCTCAATCGACTTTTTCCTATACATATACCTATATACACGATGACTAATGATAATTATAGTTATTCTGTAATTTTATCTTGATGTGACTCACTTTTGCTCTAAATATCTATTTCATGACTATTATTTCGCTAATTTGAATGCCGGCAATTTTCGAACCAAGTATACACGCTAAATATATAATATACGATAAGTTTCTAATCCATTTATATCATCGCAGCTATAACTATACAGGATTTGTAAACAGATAAGAGTTATATACCTCGAGTTGCTATTTATATATGAATCACACAATGAAACATTAAAAAATAAATCTGAAAAATCCAAGTATATGCATGATGGCAAATTTATTTACGATTCACTTGGAAAAAGTTTTCTCAACCAATCCAACCCCACTAATTAGTATCTTCTTCTCCACGTATAGGAGTGCTCGCAATAACAATTAGAGACACATCCTATACAAATTGCAAATTCGCGAAACGCCTTCCCCTGTCCCCCCGAGCACGTGAACTTAAATAGCAGCAACGCAACGCGCCGTAACCACCGGCATTTTTCCAGGAAAAGCTCCCGTTGCATAATGCGAAAGAAAAGCGCGGCGAAGCCGTGGCGCCGTGAGAGAAGTGGAAAACCGGACGCCGAGGAACGTCGCTGCGAATCCTGTTGCCTGGTATGTCGTGAGACTTGCGAAGCGAATACAGGTTACAGTGTGTTTCTTCGGCATTTAATTTTTCACTGCGGCTGTCGAGGAGAGGATTTTTCTCGCAGGATTATTCTTCCTAGATTTTTATCGGTCATTGGAATGCCTGTTCACGTTTTACGTCGTTATTCTAATTTTATACGTATCGTAATTATGTGATAAGTTATTTTCGCGATACAATCTTCACGTGCAAATATCATTGAAACGTTAGTTAACTTACGTGATGTAAAAGGTCGATTCTATTTATAATACACGCTTTCGAGAACTCACCTGAAACATAAAAAACAATATGCATAAATATACATAAATTTTAGCATTATGACGGGCTATCGAAAAATGTCTCAAGAGTGTGCGCGTTAATTTTTCAAACAGCGCTATAAAACTCTCATCAGGGCATCCGAAGCATGTATAACATCACAGTTCGGACACGACCGTAGCTCAGACTCGCCATTCAAATTCATGCCAACGCGCATATAACATCGCTTCGATACAAGACTTTGGCGATTCGGTCTTTGGCTTCGCAGGCAATTAGGCCTGCACCGCCGTTACACGAATAATTATTTCGTTCGTCTCGATCCCGAGAGCGCGAGCGAGCTTCTTCCGCGTTAATAATGCAGTCGACGCGCGTCGCGTGCTCCACGATCATTTCCAGCCGACGCGCATCGCTGATTTTTTCCCTCGCCGTTGCTTTGCCACATCCACTATTTTTTTTTCTACGCTGCGATACGTTTGCAAAGACGATATGCGCTGAGACTCTGAGGATTGTGCGAGGGCTATTTCATTATTTTTTTCTGATTTCACAGCAAAGATGACTTCTCTTTTGCATTGATTAGTTTTGTTAATAGAATCGGTCAGATGATGCGGGCTAAAAATAAGGCACCGTATTCAGCAAAAGAAATGCTGAACGAGAAAGGAAAGGATGATCGTTGTGTCACAAACGACGAGCCAACAGAGCTATAAAACTCTGCCGACCCAATTACACCTATGAATCACCTTTTCGTCTAAACAATCTTCCAACTAGCTCAGCAAAAATACCATATCCTTGCAGCTGTTCGAGAAGAAGAACATAAAGAAAAAAAACAAAAGAGAATTCGAATCCCAAACCGCAATCTAAATCCTCGCCATAAATCATTGCAGTCGGTAGCAGCGCATCGCGCTGACCCAAAAATAATTCTTACATAAGGGAATCTGCACAGTACACATGCACCGCACTACGAGGGCATCGCGTGCGGCTGATGCACGCAATCGGGGCCGGCGAACTTTGGGTCGATTAGTTCACGAAAAGATTAAGGTGTCCGTATGTATTATATATAGGGCACACGAATCGCGACGCACTGCGCCTTTTTATCCCGTTAGAAGTGCCGAGAGCTCTAGCTCTATAGGAGAAATAAAGAGAAGCAGTAGCGCTGTACGGCTTTATTTATAGGACAGCAGTGCGAGCGGCTATATTAATCGTAGGTCGCTACTGCGGCATTTCGCGTTTATATACACTCGTCGGGCAAAAGCTTCTGGACCTACAGGCCTATATTCGAGGCTTTCATGTGCGCAGGGTCCGTCTGCTATCTACGACCGCTGTTAGTTGTATCGAACGTTGGGATTTGTAAAATGAATCGAGACGACTTTCTAATTTATCGCTTCGCTATCGCGAAAGCAATATTTAAGTAGAACGAGTCTGGATGGGGTGAGACAATGCTCTACCTTGTCCGGCAACTATTTCCATCATCTTCATCAGTAACTTCTTTATACATCGTCCTCACGAATACGCAGGAAGTCTCATCAATACCGCGACGAAGAACTTAAACGCATCAAGCTTCAACATTTCAAACGCTCAGCAGCAGAGGTTTCTCTTTCGCAGCATCTCTTCCAGCGTCTCGAAACTAAAAAAGAAAGTTGGCGCAAACATGCGCGTAGCGGCACCGGTAGCCGAGAGGAAGAATAAATTTCGCCGTTCTCTAATCACGAATGCATTTCGATAACGGCATCCCGCTATACACCGCCGACTAATGCCGCGCGTCTCACTCGGGGGACCCTCTCCACAGCGCGAACGCCGGCGCGCTGCTGTTCAGTAAGGAATTAACGAGAAAACAGATATGCGCGCCTCTCTTTCTGTGGGTTTGTGTGCCTTGTGTACATGTGTCTGTGATGTTAGTCATGCGCATGCTAATTTCTCCGCGAGGCGTCATCCGGTATAGCGAGACTCGAGCCGAAACTATTCCGAAAATTGAATTTGCGGAGTTAACTGGATAGGGCGGCACCCTTTGTTGGTTGCAGCGAGTATTGCTTGTCGCTGAAGTTTTTGAGGGAGTGAACTAAACTCAGCTTCATTTAGATAGTTGGATTGTGAAAAAATAGCCATAGCTTGCTTCAAATAGATCACATGGATCAAAGAAAGCCTAGAGTCAACGCCGGTTCGGCAAAGGCTTCACAATAAGCCTAAAGTAGAGTCGTTTCATCGAGTCGGACTGCGCAAAAAAAGCCACGCGATACACACACACACGCACACACACACACTTTCTCATCTATACATCAATTATTTTCGCTCCTTATACGTCCTCGCGAGTAGATCGCGAATGACCGGCGTCGTTTCGATTTCCCACATATGCAAAAAGCTTTGCACATGTGCTTGTTATAACGAAGCTAGTAAATTGCAGTCGCGGCTCGCGCCACGGCGATGCCTTTTAGGTTGCCGCTATGCACACGTGTGCGATGCGATGCGGCGGCGATTTTCACCGATAACATGCGCGCAAGCAGCTTCGCACAATCGCGCGGCCTGTTTGTAGGCGTCGTCGCTTATAACGAGTATGTTTCGGCTTGTGTAATCGTTCGATACAGATTTTTTATTTCGCTGTGGAGTTCGTTCGAAACGATAACGATTCCACTGAAAGCACGTACCGCACGTCCGACGTTTTTCCTTTCGCGATTTCCAGAAGCATGTACACGCGTCAACGAACCGAGACTGAGTCGACTGGAAACACGAAGAGGTGGAAGTCGAATAACTTTTTGTTGAGGTATGATGGCGTGACACTTTATATATCCGGACGTGATTTTGGCACATAAACGCTTTGGACGAGAAAAATATTCAATTGCTAACACGGAAGCGCCCCGCGCCGGAATCGCGCCTACATTTTTTCTCCTCTTCTTCTTATTCGTCGTTAACCTTATTTCCGCGAAACTTTATATCCGCCATTGACACGGATATCTCTCGTATCAGGAGATTTTTTATAAGCGATAAAAAGCGCGAAATAAAATATCCGGGCGTAATTTTGGCAAGTTCCTGTGCTACACGCAATTATATTCTGTTATCAGCCAAATTAATCTGCTCTCCGCACCGAAAGAAATTATGCATCTTCCTACGTTGCAATTACAGTTACGTATAAATTCTGGCAAGAACACGAGCTGCTCTACTTAAACATTATGCTACTGTTCTGAGTGATATTAAACAGCTGTTTAATTTTTCACAGCATACGTGCACTTTGCGTCGCGCTTGAATTATTCCCCGAATCGCGCGCTCAAAAGCGAGCAAACAAACAAAGCAGTTTTCTTTCGGTAAATACCTGTAGGTTATACGTGTAAGACAGTGGCGACGTGCAAACAGCAAAACGGCAGCGAAGATACAAGGAAGAGGATAACAGCTGTATCGCGTTGCGCGAATGCGGGTGTCGAGTTCGTTCGGCGAAGCCGTGACGACGTCCTCCGCCGCGCGTCCGTTTCGCCGTAGTTTTCGAGTTATCTTTGCACCCCGATATTTCCAGTTAGCCGAACTACGCTCGCGGCGATGCCGTTATAGCTGCTACACGCGAAGTCGGGATCTTCGGTTACAGCATCGAGCTGTGCCATGGGAATCGAGTTTTGTCCTCTGTTCTTTTTTTTGTGGATGTAAGCTGTGTGTGCCGCTTCTGTTATTGTTTGGATCGAAAATACCGCGCGTGTATTGCATTTATAATTGAGGATCGCAGTGCACTTAAGAAATTTAGGTTAGTCTGATTGATATTTCTTGGAAGAATGCAGTATCCGACCTTTTATATTAATTATCTCCGAAACATTCGGAGAACATAAACTTCTCAGCGATAGAACGCGCCATTTGCATTAGCAATAAGTTTATTACGGTAATAAGGGACTGTTGATAAGTTCGCAAAAAAATTGCAATCGCTACTTTGTTCAGCGGCCGGCAATTGATACTCTCGGTGTATTGCGTACATTTTTCCCGCAAATTACAGTGAAATGAGAAACTCCGCGTGATAGCCAACTGGTGTTGTTACTTTGCACAATCTGCGTATAATTACAGTTTTCTTAATGATCGCTTATATGTAAATTGTAGTATCATACAAGTCGCTCGATTTTTCTAGTCGACGTGTACGACTTATACTATAGGATAGAAGTTCAAATTTTAGCGGCATAAATTGCTTATTGTTTCCAGTGGAAATGTTGAAATTTTTTGACGATTTCCTTTAATTATTATATTTCTGCTCTCTCTTCGATTAAGTTTAACGGCTGCGGTGAATGAGTATCGCATGAATGAATCGGTGGCCGAGAAAAAATTTTTCAACGACACTCAACTGCCTTACGAACTATATAAACGTGTAGAGATAAATCGTAACGAATGAAGTTCAAATTTCATTAAAACTCGCCGTGCAAAGTCCGTCGCATTAACTTCGCAGTAAATTCCGTTTCAAATTCCAGCGTGTGTAATTTCAATCTGCTTCCACGTCGCAAATTTTAAACATTATACACTTTCACGCGCGGCTATATTGATACGACGACATAATCCGAACGTCTCCCCGGCGTTTGTTTGATGAAGAAGACGATGACTATAGCCAGACGAGGTCGAAAAGCGCTCGCGCATCCGTCGATGCTAATTTCATCGCGTTGATTTATGCTGCAGGGCACGTATGAGTTGAAACCGATGGTTCTCGGTATTTGCGAGAATCGCGTGGCTCGTTGTCCAGCGCATCGAAACGCACCGAATGTGTCTGACTCATCAGACGCGCGCAGTTCGAGAGATATACACTGTGCTCGATACGTTTCGATTATTTGCGTACGCCCGTGAAGTGAGATAGCGACGGACCTTACTTTCCTTTGATCTACTGTTCAAAGAGAGAGAGAGAGAGAGAGAGAGAGAGAAACCACGATAGACATAATTTTCTCGCATGTTAATCATCGACTGGCTGTAATCGCGCTGTACAATACGAAACAATCTCTCCAACAAGAGGCTCACCTTCCCAGCCCACAGCAACCTGTTCGAGCTTAACACGAATGAAAATCGAAAGTGGCAGCTACTCACGCCTATCCGCGCGCGCCTCCGCCATAAACCCACCGAATACATCGAGAGCCGAGATAATCGACGCGATAATTACCCTTATACGCACAATACCCCTGTCGAAGAGTCGAAATACCGCGCACAATACACTGCGTTGCACTGATTGTCGACTTTTTGCATGCAACCTCCGCAGCGCCGCCGGAAGCTCGCAGACGACGACGAGGGGCGGGTAGAATCGAACGCGTTGGATTATAATGAGAAAATCATAATTGACTCGCCGTCGCTTTTAATTTGCGCACTGAATCGCTTCCGCTCATCGTTATACATGTACGTATGTATACGCAGCTGCAAAATTGTATAGACGCACCGCTTGGCTCTTTGTTACGTTAGGAATGCAGCAGCGGCTATCAAAGGCGCATACTCGTAATCAGAGCCGGGGCGATGATGAATAAGCGTAGCAAGAAGCTACGTTATACCCGCATTATTTATTTTTTTCTTTCTCTTCTCTGCGCATACACTTGCAGGCTATGCGCGCAATGATGCTCTCGAAGAATCAACCAGTCGGCAAACAGCTGGACACACCCTAATTGCGCGTGTCCGCGTCGCGCGCGCAAATCACGAGCCCGCCCAGAAAATCAATCCAGCGCTGCAGCGCGGAGAATCTCGCCAGCAGCCAAAACACTGCAACAGAGCTCTCATTGTTCTCGTGAATATTCGTGGCACGCGCAAAACCGGCCTCCCCCGATGCGACGTATAATGTACACACACATTATGCGAGAGGAGAGCAAATCGAGCGTCAGATGGGGCGTGCGCATGCACTCGATGTACGTGCGTGTATATGTATATATATATATATATATATACACACACACACACACGCATTGTCTCGGTCGACTCTCCGCGCTGCAGTCCGCCCTTTCGATTTCAATGCGCGCTCGGTCTGCTGACTCTCTGCTGCATGTGCTCTCGTACATACTGTACGTAAGTTTTCCCTGCAGCAGACGCCGGTCTGTAATCGTCGTGCGAGTTATTTCGGGACGACGAGCGAGAGGATTACGGGGCTGAGAGCGATGGGAAGGACGCACGCGATAAGTTTGCGAAAGTTATTATCCGCTATATATTGATAACGAAGGGCTGTTATACTCCACTCGAGTACGTGCCATCGACGAGGCTGTGTAATATACGTACGCGTGTAATACGGAAGATAAACAATGCGTCTATAGGATCTGTCTTCCTATGTTCTCACGAAAATTTCAAATAAACCGATGTACGGCCGAGCGAGGAAAGCGTGTAACAATAATCCATAACAGAAGTAGGAAAAAGCACTGCTGATGTTGCCATACGCAGATGACCAACGCGTGTATTTGTTCTCTCATCGAATCGGCGTAGCTTCCCTTGTGTATTATTTCAGATGAACGAAGAAAAAAAACGCAGTGCCTCCATGCAGTGCATTTGTTTGGAGAGTCCCAAATGCAGCTCGAACACGTGCAGCGGCAGCAGAGCTGTCGCTCGATTATTTTCCTTCGCAGCCCTGCGCGCGCGCGCACGATGAAACTTTCTCTTTTCTCTCCGACGCGAGACTCGCTGACTCGTTGCATTGTCCGGCGCACGTGATGAGGCGACGTCGAGGAGCCCTATTAACAGTAGAGGAGTGGAAAAAAGCGCCGATCGTCCGAGCAGACTCTATGGCCCTTGAAATCGATCGTAACTGGAAAACAATTTCGTCATTTAGGAGTGTCTCTACTCTCCATTGTGTGCACTGTGTGCGCGGGGGGCAGAGGGAGGAGTTTTTGACTGGAGTTAATGGTTCTGTGCGTCGAGTGGAATTTTCGTTCACGAGCTTGCTGAACTCCGATACTTCGAATCGCAATTTTATACTGTAATTTTACTTCTCTTAAAATTCACACCGTAAAAAACAAACAACCTCGCATAAGCCCAGCACAGCCATCGCATAAAAGCACCTATATATGTGCACGCACATGTATATAAGCTATATAGGCTCGTCTACTCGTCGGCGTGTATAGCAGACGCGCCGCGGGCCGACTTAGGTGCCTCGTACGGCCCACCTGCGCGTCCGCGTGTCTTACACGATCGGCAACGACACCGCGCCGTATTTCATCCGCGCGCTGCACATACTGCGATCCTAGGAAGCATAAAGCGCAGACTACGCGTGTATGGATGTATGTACAGAGACGCGAAAGGGCGATACGTGCCCTGCCGCGGGTATATAGCGAGCGAGAGAAAGATATTCAATGATCTGTTGGAGAGAGAGAGAGAGAGAGAGAGAGAGAGAGAGAGAGAGAGAGAGAGAGTTAGAGGCTATTTTTAGACGGCCGAGATGAGGCGTTCGTCAATTTTGCGCAGGTTATCGCACGTCGGACAGGCTGCGCGCACTCGTCGCTGCGGAGAAGTACAAATGAATTTCTCGGTGTATGAAAGAGATTCGAGTTCACGAATTTACTGCAGTTTCACGATCGACGTGCTCGTGGAAGGCAGCAAAACGAAGGTTACCTCGAAAGACCTCCAAGATATCCCCATAAAATTGCGTACGAAACTCTGTTTGTGTCTCTGTAAGTAACGCGCGCGCAGCTCCCGATCTCTGCCGCAATCTCTAGCACGCTTACGCCCGATGCGCGCCGGATGCAAATACGCCGTCGCCCCATACGCATTGATAATTACGTCGGTAATTATCTCCTGTACATACGCGCCGCGCTGTACATACTATGCGGCCGATGACTTCATGCGCGGAATGCAGCCTTGCGAAAGACACAAGTGCTCGCTCTCTGTCTCTATCTAATCCTAACTTAGATCCTAGTTCGATGATTCCGGGGCAGGATTGGCTCCTTTTCTCTCTCTTTCTCTTTCAGGGGATCGCGACGTCGATACGGGTGCCTATGGGATTATTTAATGATGTGATCACGCTGAGGAGAAATGCCACTAGAAAAAGAGAAGCTTGATAGGCTGATTCGGTGTGCGTTCGTTTTTTATGACGGGCGATTGCGTAATTGTTGTAATTAAATTGCGCGGTTATTTCTCTGCATTCGACAGTCGGCGATTTTATCGAGTGTTATACAAGGGGATAGATGGCCGAATTCAATATCGAGATATAATTATACCGACGGATTGAGGTGTATAATGATGTGGGTATTCACGGTTATTATGAGGTATCCTATTTAGTGTTTATAATAATTATAGAGTTTGAATACAATAATTGCATTTCCGATGTTATTCCATAATTTCATCGTGACGATAAATCAGTCGCCGATTTTAATTTTCAATAAACCCGAAGCATCTCATTACACGAAACTCAGATCGGCGAGCATAAATTTCAGACTTTAGTACATCCGTCCGAGAAGAATAACACACCCCGATAACAATGAAAAACCGACCGGGACCAAAACAAAAAAAAAAGAAAGAGAGACAGCGGAGGCGCAACAGTACACAAATTAACGCCGACGATATCGTAAATATGAAATATCAGCGCGCACGCGAGAGACCTCGAGGCTCATTAATTCAATATTATCGAGTCTTGCTTAAATCAGTCTCGATGTGTAAATTCGCTATGAGCTGTCCGCCGAACAGCTTGAATATATAATACGCGAGAGAAAGAGAGAGAGAGAGAGAGAGAGAGAGAGAGAGAGAGAGAGAGAGAGAGAGAGAGAGAGAGAGAGAAGGAGGTGGACTTTCATTGGCCAGTGTCACGCGAGCGGTCATTATTTAATCGACGGCTCGCGGCTACGATCATTAAGATTCTGCGGCCGATTGTTGGACATTTTTACCAAACATTGTTTGCTTTGACTAATACGCTGTTTGATCAGGAAGACATAATTAACCGCGCGTTATGAAATATCGTCGCAGGGGGTGTTATACTGCACCGTGGATAAACGGAACAAAGAACATTACAACCGATCTGTTATTGTAAATGGATAAACAAAAGAAAATCGGTTATGAAAACAAACGCTTTCTCGGTTGAAAATGCACCGACCGCATATTGTTTTTTTTTAATTCTCGATGCTCAATTGCTACCAATCCGAAGCGAAACACAACCCGCAATCACCGGTTGACCTTATCTCAAACTTCGTCCCTCAAAAACCACTTGTGTCCCACTGCACAGAGTCGGAGAAATCCACGAACCGATTGTCGAAAGTAAAAGGCAGGTAATATAAAAGAACAGACATGTACGAGCCGTGAACCGCGTGTGTATACAGATATAGCCACGAGATACGGTTATTATCGATGCGAGGGCGGATCGGTGCTCGTAATGACACGACGACGCAGCAGTCAGACAGACACGCGGCAACAGCTTTCGATTCTTAAACTCGCACTTTCGACCCGACACAGTTCCTGGAACGCGCGCGATTTTCGCGCGTAAGCCTCGCTCTCTTGTGGAAGGCAGACTCCGGGCCGGGGACGATCGAAAGTGAGATCTGATTCCCGACGAGGTGCGAGCTTCGTTAGATACTCACGATATTATTATAGGAGGAAACGCAGTCGACGGGGGATTTTGTGCTCTTTCGATTTCTGGGAATAGCGCGTCGCGTAAAAAACGAAGCGGTTGGGCGTCGTTGACTTTCGATTATCGGACGAACGCGTGTAGTTCATTTTTGTTCTCAGCAAAATTCAAAGTGAAAGCGCTGCATTATCTCGTCCGCGCGACAATTTTGTAATCGACTGCAGCCTTTGACGCGAATTAAGAACGACTTTGCTCGGGTTTCGCTCGACATCTATTTACCGACCAATAATCAGCACCCTATCAATTTGCGAGACTCGAAAAATCGCTGCGCTAAATTACCAAGTCGCGAGCTTCCTATGTGCCCCGTTGACAAAACGAAAAACGCACAACTCCCTGCGTGTATTTTTGCGCGAATGCGTGAGTACGCCGAAAAACAAACGCTATCTGGAATTAATCGAGACCCAGGAGAAAAAAAGTGCGCAACGCGCGCGTAAACAGATAATACAAGCGTAGCGGTGAAATTCGAATGATAATTTTATCGCGAAGTAGCAATCTACGAGTCCGCCGCCATATTTCTCGACGCCTTCGCACATACGTTAATGCTATACACTCTCGAGGAGGGACAGAACTATACGTTCTCTCGAACAGCCAGCTCAGCTGCGCGGCTAAAATTCATTAAAGTAATCATATTACAATTTCTCCCATAACCTTCCGAACTTACGACGATTGGGAATAACACACACAACGCGGACAGCAGTTTTCACCTGTCGCAATAATCTGCCGGTAGAATCGGAACTACCGAAAAATCTTGGGACTATAAACACTTTCTTCAGTGCGCAGCGCTTTACATAAGCGGCGATGCGGGAGGCTCGTATGTATGCATATGCAAAAGTAGTGAGTAACTCGAGCGGGTGTATATAAGTACAATCCAATCGGCTGTGCGCGCCGCGGCGCCAGGAAAAATGCGCGCTCGTGAGAACGAGCAACGCTTCCGCAACTTTATCCGACTGGTGTATAGCTGCTCGTGCTGCAGCTGAACCTGTCGGTGCAGCTTAGTGTGTGCAGGCGCAACTCGATCGCGACTCTCGAGCGAACTGCGGCGCCGTGTGCTTACACGCGTTGGGCAGTTACTTACGCGAGGTTACAGAGGCGTTGCGCCGCTCGATTACGACTTCGGATATGGGTGTATTAGTGGATCTTTGCGTTGAGTACTCGAGAGGGTGTGCGATGTTTCGAGTTGTTTCGTCTAATTTTGTTTTCTGCGATAAGGTTAAAGAATCTAAAATTGAAATAACATTTATCTCAAGATATTGCCTCTAATGAAGCTAATTTTGAGTGGTTGGAAACTAAAGACCTAAAAGTCTTTTTGAGGTCCAGGCGAAATTCATTGCTAAAAGTGAGCCGGATATCATAAAGTTCCGCGTACGCATGCAGCGAAGTTTCTACACCAGCGTGTCGCGGACAGGCCTGGCGACACGGCGCCTTCTACAGAAGGCCCTCGTTGCTTCACGTGCGCTGCCGTCAACGTAAAAGGAGATACCCGGGTATATTTTTATCTCCTCTCCCTGCCCGGGACGTTTTCGCGCGCCGGTATAGAATGAAGCCGCGGTGATACGGCGCTATGTGGGAGAGAAAACGAGGCCAATTTGTACAAGTGCTCTTTTTGTTGCCGACGATGAGGATTTTTTAGAGGTGGATCGGGAAAATGAAAGCTGTCGATATCTTCCTCGAAGGTATACGTCGTATCGAATCGTGCCGCCTCTATATGAAACACACGAAGTCTGATGCGATTATAGTGATGAATGATCGCCGCGATGACGTTCTAATATCGATACCCTTCGGTGACACGGTTGCACCAGATGCATTTACGCTTCAGATGGTTGGAGTCGAAGCGCGATTCCAAAGTTCACGCAAAAACAGTGTGTTTAAACTAAGAGCATGCTATTAGAAATAATGACTGGATACATGTGGCCGATGGAAAATAGCAGCACTAAATCCTAAACTCCAGTTTACGAAATGCGAAGCTAACCTGCCTATTTGGCTAATTAAACGCCTCTGGACCAGATTGCCAACCAGCAGAAGTTATGATACACAGCGAGAAATCGTTCTTTCATCTAGTATAGAACACCCGAGATACCAGTTGTAACTATTCCTTGGTAGTGTTTCACGATGCGATGAAAATTACTCACAGTCTCTTCCTCCATTAAACTCGCCATAAATATACACTATTCTCGGCGTCGATTACCTCTCGCATGAAAAAAAAATCGCTTAAGCACGCGCTAATGAGGCACCTTTTACAAAATAATAATCACCACTCGGAACTTGTACATATACACACGAGTGTATACACAGCTCTCGGAACGAATCGCGGTAGCAGTATAACAGCAGCGCACTTGCATAATTGAAATGACTCGTGGCTTTCGAGGGTCGATTCGATAATAATTGCCGCCACGCTAGAGTCGAATTCCCGCACGTGGGAATCGCCGGCGATCGATTTTTTGCTCGCCACGCGCGCACTTTTCCATCAGCGACGAAATTAATGCCGCTCGTCGGGGTTAAATCGCAGCCACGATTTCCGAAATCGGACTTCTTTGCGCAACTCACGGCGGCTGTGTGCATACCAGTTTGTCTACTTACGACTATAGAGTGAGTCGAATTTTTAATCGAGGATCTGCGAGGGGGATTTTTTCGTAAGCCGTTATTGCGGGCCGACGCGAGAGAGAGAGAGAGAGAGAGAGAGAGAGAGAGAGAGAGAGAACTTCGTAATGTTTAACGATCTGTGATTCTGCAACTCTGGGAGGATTTTTTTTCCTTTATCGGGATCGCGAAAAAAGTTTTGACTCGCGGCTTCGCGGGCTATAGGTGGTATCGCTCCGTGTGTTACGGTGCGCTAAGGAGAAATGGATTGATTTTTGAATCGAGAACGCGTTTCATTAACTTTCACTGAATGTTACATTCATCGGGCATTTATTAGATCAGTGCAGCTACCTTGCAGAATGATAATTAATTATTTCTTTAGCCAACGATCGCGTTAAATTTTATATTCGGACGCAATGAGTGTAATTTCAGCACTTTGAGCTGTCGATGGTGTAATGATAAAGTGTACTTATACATCTACGGATGAAAGAGCTGCTTTGTAAATCGTGCACAAAGCTCATCTACATCCTACAGGAAAGTGTCATTATTTATTATTATAAACAAATTTAGCTCAGAGCAGTCGATCCTAAGCTCTCCCTCTCACCACTGCAACGAGTTTTCATTAAGCTCGTATACATGTTGCACATATTTATAAAAATGAAATATAAGCGCCGGGCGTTAATCTTTCTCCGGCGCGCGCGCATCAAAGCGTAAAAAATGACGTCGCGAGAGAGCCAGTCGTGCTTATCCGATAATTTGTAAAGGCACTTTATCGCCTCGCGATTATAAATAAATTACGGCCTTGCGTTGTGTGTGCAGCTGATGAAAAATGCGCTTGAAAATCTCTCTCACTCCCAGACCAAAAGAGAGAGAGAGAGAGAGAGAGAGAGAGAGAGAAACCGAACTCGACAACAGGCCTGGCTTTGTTCGTTCGCGAGGGATCATGTGTGTTCGCGCGTGCAACCGTGGCCGAGTTTTTCCCCGTATACACATGTGCGGGGAGCGTGTGACCGGAAAAGGCAAGTGTGCATAAGTAGTTTTGAAGATGGATTTTTTTGATTTTGAGACGTTGACGGGGTAGCGATGACGATTATTGAGAATCGTTAATAGGCGTTCAAAACGATCCGTGATGAAAAAGTGCCTTATTCTGGGTAACGTATACAAGTAACTCTTGTGCAGCGCTACGACGCAAGAAAAGGTAGAAAAACTATGCTCGTGAATGAAAATTACAAACTATATGGTTCTCTCTTATCTCGAAGAAACGTCCATAATCGTCGGATGTGAATGAACTGCGCGTGCGAATTCGTCGCGGTGACGAAACGGGCGTATGAATAGTTAAGCCTAATCTACACTCCAGAACGTCGACGACAGCAAATTATACGTCGAATAAAGTAGGATCGCTTAATTGTAATGGATGAGAGCTCCGGGTACGGCTGATTATAGCCAGGTGACACTATACTGCATTCATCGATTCGGCGTCGGATGAGAGCTAGCTTCGGTCGAAAGTTACGAGGCGACGCGTCGGAATATAACTTTTTAGATTATAGGCTTACCGCCATCGCGACTGGTGACGTATCAAACGAAACCGGGAAAAATCAAGCGCTACATAATGGAAAGCTGTATGCATTGTCACTGAGAAGCGACGCTATACAACTATCCGCATACAGTAGTCGTTAAAGATAACAGCGCGTACTTCAATCAACGGCATAGCAAAATGCACTCGGAGTCAACTCAATTAAGACCCTCGCCGTGTGTCCCTTCCGGAACCACTAGCACTACCACCGGTGCATCCCCCTTAACGAGCGAATATCTCACACTAGGCCGCTAACTCGCAAATACCCTAGGCGCGAAGCTCCATTAATCCACTCCTGCTCCCCTCTTGATTCCACGACTCTCTTCTCCTCTCTATGTCCACAGTGTTAAAGCTCAAAAGCCGCGGCCGCTCTTTTGCACACCGTTATAGCGCGACTCGCGAGAATAAATTAGCAGCGCGACAATGCGCGTCGGTCCCTCACCTCGTTCAACACACGCGACACTGCGAGTCTCGTGCTCGTGTGTGAGAGACGAGCTGTATGTAGTGACCTGAGACCGGAGACACGGAACGAGGATGTTTATTTTTATTGTACTTTTCGAGTGATTAATTAGAACGGAAAAAGCTGCATTATTGCGTCTCAAAAGATATAGAAATATCCTCAACGTGGTCGTGTTCTCTATTTCAAGTTATAGAGCATGGCAACTACGTTCGTAGAAATACCCGCACTCGATTCCAACTTATGTTTGCCCTAACAAATCGGCCATAAATACAACTTAATTTCACGTGATTTCATTAAACTTGTACATATCGCCGGTGATAAGCCGCGGGATCGAGCATAGCCGAAGCCGTATCAGTTCCAGAAAAAATTTAATGTGAAATTTGCGTAACGACCTGCGCGCACGCGGCGCAACTTGCGACTTAATTACTCCGCTCGTTTCCGGAGTTATATAGGCTGCTGATCTTCTTTTACGACTTTACGCTGCGGAGCTTCTACACGCGTCACGGCTCTCTGCTCGTATTTGCGTTACGCCGCGGGTACTCAATTACGATATATTCAGGATATTTGCTTTCGGTCGCATTTGAATTTTGATACTTGTATACAGCAGTAGATTCATAGTGCTCCGAGGTAAAAACCAATGCATCAATAACGAAAACACTTCCATTTTAATTAACGATCGGTAGCCCGCGAAGAAAGGCTGCGCTCGCACAGTAAAGTTCCTTATCAGTAGTTTGAGAAATTAAACACTACACTTGCTTAGATACTCGCTGCCGGTACCGCGCTTTCTAATATTCATACAAAAACTTTCCAGTAGCCAATCAGGCTACTTAATAAACGCACCGCCGGCACATGCAGCCGCGCGCGCGCGCGCGCGAGAGAGAGAGAGAGAGAGAGAGAGAGAGACAAAGTTCGCGCGCGCGCATATATAAGCAATGGAAAATCGCATAATCAGCCGATGACAGATCGCGCTCGACGAAAGAATTAAAATATGATCGACCGGAAGAAAAACGCTCGTTTCTAGTTTCGTTTCTCCTCGGATATTTCTATTTTTACCGCAGCGCCTGCTGCCGGACATTCTTTATGCGAGGCACTGAAAACGACGTGTTACGCTCGGTGTAGTAGATCCCAGAGATTGAAAACACCTCGTCAGTGAATGAATCAGCTGTATTAATTGAAAGTTTTACTCTCTTAACGCGTAGACGCGGTGTAAAAAATGTCGCTGAGATAATATCAATTAGTATACACGATTAAAAATAGAAATCGATTTCGAACACGAATCCATACGTCATCCGAGCACAACACGTATGTATATACTGGAAGTAAGCTGCAGTTATACATGTAGGGTCAACAACAACCACATTCCCGCGTTTACTCACAAGGGCTGCGCACTAAGTACCTTTTCCACTTCCTCGAGCCTGGCGGTAAGCGTCGTTAATTGCCGGGGAGGCTCATAATCGCGCGCCTTATACTTAGTTAGTTACACCGTTCGACGGGAAAATTAATCGACGCCGCGAGGCTGCCAGAATGGAAAGTCGCCGGCTGATGAAAAAATTCGCGCGACTGCTTACATTATCTTGTTAGATGTCGCGGCAGCCGCGATTAGCCACGCTAATGGAATAATTGAATGCTTTATTAGGCAGATGCGGTCGCAGCTGCGCTGAGCGTTCCTCTTTGCACGAGGTTAATGAGAGAGCTTTGAGTATCTGTAGGGCTCTGCTGTAGGGCTTATTGAAATTTTGAAATTTAACTGTGCAGTAGCTCTAATTATCGGCACAAAGTTCTGGAATATCAGGTTGTGATACGACTGATTTAAAAATCTCGTTGAAGAAAATACACAACCGATATATAAGTCTGCTTTCACTCCTCCTTACGATTATCAATTGTCGATGGGTTTGTACTCACTCGGATTAAGGAAAGAACTGCTGTTTGATATAACGGCGACTCACCTGAAACAAGAAAACAATAATGATTAGATTCACGATGATAAAAAAGAACTAATTATAAAAATAATATAAACACAACATTGTCAATCATCACTTCTCCGAGCCAAAGAGCAAACACGCTCGGAAACTGATCAAGCACTCGATCACTTCAGCGCCATAACGACCGAATATTAATTTCCACACTATCTCCGTGCACATACAGCCTAATAGAGCCCACGTCGACCTTTTTTCCATAACGATAAGGCTCGCGCTTAGAAAAAAAAAGGAAGCGAGAAAGAGAGAACCTTCAACTCGGGCGATAAGGCACAAGCCCACAGTTCGCGCAAACAACAATCGAGTATGGAGGTTAATGGCTCGCAGATGGGAAAACGACTTGTGTACATATACACACAGGCGCATATACGACGAATAACCCACGCGAATGCATCCTGTTTCGAAGTGTAACGCGCGCGAGCACAGTGCAGCAGCAATCAGCCAGTTTTTCCCGCTCGGCTACTTAGCAACAGCAGCTGCCGCGATGGTAAAAATCGTTCCGCACCCAATCATCGTAAAATTCGCCGCCGCGGCGGCCGACACTTCATCGACGCGACGGTTGTTATTGGCGGAATGGAATTTCAGCCGATTCGATTTTTCCTCGGGCCTTTACACACACTCTTTCTCTCGAGAGGTGTAACGTGTACTTAGCGCTGGCTCTGCGTGCGATTGAGTCGTAAATATGTTTGCGCAGGACGAGGACGAGAGATTTTTTCTTCGTAGTCTGGGTTTATCCTCTCAGCTCCTGTGTGTGTGCTTACTTTATTCAGCAACTATGTATATACGGGGAACGAAGTTGCCAAGAGGCTGGTTTGAAAGCTTTTAAGGCGTTTCCGCGGAGTGCAGGTATTATTGATATTGCACATTGGCAATTATATTGCGACGCCGATGCATTAAGAGAAGAAGGAGGGACTTTTATTAAAGGCGTGGACTAATTGTTATTGCGAAGTTTCGCAACTGACCTTCTGAGGTTAACTTCGCAGCCGGCGACGCGAGTTTAATTAAAAATCTTCGCGCGTAAAACGGCCGCGAGGTATAATATTGAGAAAATTAAATGCACAGCAGATATGAAACTGCAGGTTAATAAAATTTGTCGCAAACGGTTTCCGCAGCGACTACGATCGATTTTTAAAAATTCAGTCCCCAAGAATTCCAAATGTTAACAATTAATTATCCCCCCAAAAGGGAACACCATGCATAAACCGTAACATTTGCAGAAGAAACGCAGCGCGTCGAGCGTGTTTAATTAAATACTCGGGTCGAAAAGCTGCGAACGAAATCTCCTCATTAAAACTGAATTTTAATTAAAATCTGCTGAATGAGCAGTGCGCCGCCGCTGCTACTGCCGAATGCCAAAGCGTATACACAAACACACGCGCGGAGAGTAGTAGGAACGACTAGAACGCATGGGAGCTCGCGGAAAGCCGACGACCTTTCTCGGGAAGATTAGCGCTAAACCGGAAACGCCTCTAGCGCGAGACAGAGACGAACAATGACCGAGAGGAGCCTCTTCGAGTTTCATTAATTATTTAACGAAACGATATTTTTCTTCCCAAGTCCGAGAGAGAGAAAGACAATCACGAGCAGAGAGATCTCGGGAAGTTATTCGTGTTTATTCCTGCGATTAACTCGCCTGTGTAAAGCGGCTGCGCGTTAACTTTAAAATAACAGCGATGAATTTAAATAGCTTGTTTATAATTTAGCGGGAAAAGCTCTTCCGAAACTCCTTAATAAGAGCAGATATATAGGGATACGGTAAACAAGTTAATTATTTTCGTCGAGCTCATAACGAAGGGATAAACCCATCAAGATCATTGACGAAAGTCAAACCAGGCGGTCGAGATCGAGCAAAAAGCCAGTCCGCCACCCAAAAGCGAACCACAACTCCCCGAAAGAAAAATAAAAAAGGAAAACCTACTCAACCACCTCGATTCTCACAATCGTTAAAGTCCTCCCGATGCGTTCTGATAATAATCAATCGAGACGTGCGCGCCTGAAATCGATAATTCGATAATAAGCAGCGACGACGCGAAAGGGCTCAGAAAAAGAGACGAGGACAAGTCCGTCTCTGGCATGATCATCACCGTCGTCCTCGTCAACGTCTCGAAGGTTTCACCGTCCGAAATTGGCATCGCTTCGCGGAATCCGTAGAAAGAGAGATTCGAGCGATATTTTTGCGCCATCTCTCGCGAGATCTGTTGTACCGCCGTTGCCAGATGCGTGCGAGTACGCGGAGGAGGAGGAGGCGAGAAAGCTTTATGGGATGTACGTGCGAGGTTGCTACGCTTTTTTTGTGTTTCGCCAGACGCCGCGTACCGGAAGTCAGTGAAAGCTCTGATGATGTAGATCGACTGCTTTTGGCGAGATAATGCCGGCGTATGATCCCTTTCTTCTCTCGGTATATAGTTGCGTTGATTCGAGCGCATTTTTTCGGGAAGAAAGTGTACCTACGTGTTTATGCTTCTTTTTTTATCCTCGTCATCGGACGCGCCGCGAATTTCACGAGATTAACGACGCGCTTTTTGATTGTTAACTTTAATTCATCGGCTATAAAAGATAATTGGAGGGCAGCAGCTTGATTTTTCGGGAATTGCGTCTTGGAATCATATCGCGCATAATGACGGTGATTTACAACAATAAAACAATTACCGCATCTCGGGATTGTTGAAATTTATTTATGCACGCGCGCGGACCTAATGACTGAGCTTTTAAGTAAAATTTGAGTAAATAAGAGAGTAATTACCAAAAACGCTAAAAGCAATCATCGTCCTTCACGAGGTGGACAGCGGGAAACAAAAAGTTGTGCTAACCGTTGTTTTATTTTGAAAGAAAAAAGCGACGAACGCGTCTCGAATTCTTCTATGCATTTTGTGACTCGGTCGTTTAAAAGCGTCCCCTGTAGTGTACAGCAGCAGCGACAAGTGCATCGGGAAAGTTCTTGACTCGAGAGATGGCTCTATATTTAGATAGCCGTTCAAACATAACCTCGAAAATCGGATGCAAGAACCGGTTGTATCTAACGCTTGATTTTTTTTGCTCCTTCAAAGAAGCGCTTCACGTCTGCGGCGTAAGGAAAAAATGCGGCCGCCGTTAAGTTCACACTACTTACAAATTCAGTGTGAATGAGAGCCCTCAGTTTGGGTTTTCAGCACTGCTAATGTTAATGCTTCCGTGAAAATTGAAATTTGATTAGGATACTTAGCCTATGAATGCACGAAATTTAATCTCAAAATTTGTTTTTAAAATATATTGAGATCCATAAACACGTAGCTTGAGATTTTGATTTGAAGATATTTAATTTTTTTTCTCTGTTCATTTCAGGTTTGCTACTTTTATTAGCTTTGCATGCATGTGTCCAAGCCTTGTGATTTCTCAAACCTCATTTCATTTCGACAATGTGGGTCTCAGTTGTAAATTTACTCGGAGATATTAACTAGTAGTGTTTTCTGAACCGCAATTAACGTTTCCTTTCGAGGTTTATAATTGCGGCTTTCTTGCATTTGTCACTATGCTAAATTACAGTCTGGCACAATAAGTATCAATCAATTTCTCTATTTTTCTACAAAACTCAACTCTCGCCGAGCAGTCGAAATCTCGTGATCTATTCGTTACTCAACGAAACACAAACACAGTCACGGTAAATTTCAAGTGACACTTTACAAATGCGATTCCTTAAAAAAAATTCCGAACCTGTTCACAATACCTGTACATGTTATTGCACGTATGCTGCAGAGAAACGTTTTCAAGTATTATAATTAAAGTCTCAATCTGAACGGAGTAATTGCCTGTATCCGCCGTTTGTCGAACAGCACAATAAATATCAATATATGCCTTTATCCTTTATCCAGCTCCGAAATACCTTCCCCTCCAAACTCCAATCGTCGCTGGGCCAACCAGCTACACCTGGTCCCCTTTGACGCAGTCCGTTTACCGACACACACACACATACACGCACACACACAGCGAGTCCCCAGACGAAGCGGGGCGTTACAAAAGGAGCCCGAGTTTATCGCTTTTTACGATTATGGGGATTATTTTTTCTCTATCCCTGCCGCGGTGGGTCTCGTTCGACGGTCTGACGAAATTAGCCGACGAGCTTTATTTATGTCTAAGAGTCGCTCTTATTCTTTCTTCTGCGTTCGTTCGGCTGCTATTGCGAATTCGAGTGGTGTAAGCTTTTATTAGCTCGCGTTTTATGCATTTTGAAATTCGCCTCTCCGAGGGATCTGCATGGCTTTATATTTGCATGGGAATACATTTTACGGCCTCCGAATCCTATGAATCCAAAGAGCGATTTTATTAGTTTTAGCGCTCGTAAAGGTATTTATTGCGCATCGAAGTGGCAATTTAATTATAGCAACTTCCGAAGTGTCGACCATACCATTGAAAAATTTGTTTTCCTCTGCATCATCGATGCATACCGCAGCGCGCGAAACAACTCGAGTTTCAAAACTGACGCAACCGAATCCTCAAAGCATTTTCAACCTTCCCCGTCCCTCTGCATCCATCCATTCACCTCTGCGCGTTTCAGTTTCTCCCATCATTCCGCGCAGTGCAACAGGCAACCAGTCCCGGCATTTCTCTCCATATCAACTCCACGCGACTGCGGTCCGTCAAATATAGCTCAGGCAACCTGCGCAAGCGAGGAAATGTGGGCCGGAATGCAGATTGCACGTGTGCGCCGACTAGACACTCGGCGTGTTTATCGACCTTCCGTCCCGCGCGAGAAGTCGCTGCAGCGAAAGCCAAGAGGGATTACGCCGATGGGAAAAATAAATGGACTCTCTCGTGTGTGCGTGAGTAACAATGACACGTTTGCGTTCCACTTTGGAACTGGAATGGGTTTCTAATGCTTCGGCTGATTGCATCAGGTTATGCGGCTGCTGTTGCCGTTATTGCGGAGGTGCGATAATGCAGGGATTTCTTTCGCTGGTGAGCGAGGTTGTCTTCTGATCGATGGGAAAAATGTTTGAACTGAAAATATCCGCGCACAATGGAGGAAAATTCAGGTTTTCGCAGTGACGGATAGGAATACTCTCTGGATCGAAGTCGTTATTGCACAATCTTCGCGTGTGTGTACATAAGCGAGTCTATTAATAGAGCTCGGAAAAGTGCGATTAAAAGAAACTCGGGTATAACACCGATTTATGTACATGTATAAATATGTATGCGAGCGGACTTCGTTTTGCGGACAGCACGAAACTAGTTTACTTTTTCATTCAAATGCCACCTATGAGTGCAAAAAGTTCTCGCGTACATATATTCTCGTTTTAATTAAGATCCTATTTATGGAAGATTTAGACGCGCACTCGTCAGTCCAGTTAGCATCAGACGCAAAACGCTCGAACCGCTAGATTAATTTTGAAATGCGATCAGTCGCATCCGTTAAACAAAAAAACTACCCGCGCGTAATTAAGTGTGCCCTAGGGATTCCACAAATCGTCCAGGAGTGTACACAACGTTACACCGCATGAACACCGCGTACAACCAAAGAAATGATAAGCTCGATGCTGCTCCTCGCAGCGGGAACAAGAAAAAATCGGCCTACGCTAGAAAGAGAGCGAGAGGGAGGAAGGTACATCCCACCTGCCTGCGACGGTCGCACAAAAACTCGTGTAAGCGCTTTAATTAAATTATACCTGTCAGTGTAAACGCAAGGGAGAGAGAAGTATGTATAGGGTAGTCACAAAAAAGGACGACGCAAAATAGAGTAAAATTGAAGAACTAGAGGCGGTATACACAGAGAGCATGTCGCCCGGTAGGCAGTCCCGGCCCACGCGGATAATTCATATCGCCGATATTGCGTATTACATTATACGGAACCGCGCGTGTGTGTACATAGCTGTATTAGTTCGTAGATGCTGCGGAGAGACTCGTGTTCTGGTGCGGGGAGTTACACTGACGATCGCGGCCGCGAGAGAGAGAGAAAGAGGGTTGCTTGAATATTTTACGGCTTTGATTAAGTGGTCGGCTAGGCCTCTTAATAGAGTGTGTTATTAGATGCGGCTATGCGGAGGTATATGCAATGAGAGTCGTACAGAGGAGAGACTGCAAAAATTCGGCCCCAACGCTGTGCCATTATTCGTTTGTTCTACAGCGAAGTACGCACGGTTTCCGTTATAGACATAGCAAAACAGCATAGCGAAAAATTTTCGACTATTTACGTAAGGTGAAAGCACAAATATCCTAATCACCAGGTGCACGTCGACATCGCGAAAACTTCAAAACACACACACAGACTCGGACTAATTGTCACTCTCGATTTGCCTGCAGCGAGCAACACAGCGACAAGAACAACAATTTCCGAGCAACCACGCGAAAAGACTAAATATACAGCCGCCCGTCGAGAGGCCATAGACTCTTATCGTCGCTCTCGGCTCTCGCCACGGGAGACAGATCATTTAGCGAGAGCAGAGAGCCAGACGCATGATCGCGCTCTCCCGCTGCGCCGTAAACATTTCCGGAATGCGATCCCGGAATCCACGCGCGGTAATTCGATTATTCGCTACTCTCGCTCGACTACTCCCCCCGATACGATCTCTACTGCTGTACGTACAGCGACCGTGTGTATTGTACATGTGTCCGTATGGACTTGGTTCGTCGATGCGAACGTATTAATAGAAAAGCGAGCGATAGCCTATTTAATTTACGAACGCTCCGCGCGCTTCTGGTTTTAATTGGAGCGTTTAATCATATTCGCCGCCGCTGCCTCGGTCGAGTCGCCGGCGAGGATTTATGAGTGTGGGAGGGATATGGTCTTGTTGCGCTGATGAGGAAATGTGCGGGATGAATGTTAATGAAGCGATTGGGAGGAGCTGTTCCGAGAGAGATTGTCGCGCCTGGTCTTATCGGCGAGAGGTATGGTTCACGATTTAATTAGAAAATTCTTTCGATCTCATTGCAGGCAGCGCTTCGCGCGTATACGCTGTGTGATTTACGCGAGCGCTCGTCATTTTTGCTTGCGAACCGTGCAAGCTGCGCAGGAGATAATGTAATTCAATTTACTTGCGATTAACAGCGGACTTATAAATAAGTATAGGCGAAACCGTCTTCATCGGTATATGATATGATCGACCTCACAGTTGCGAACGCGACAATCTATCCATTTTCTCCTTCGGCACTATCACGCGAGATACGTACAAAGCAACGCGTCTGCCTGGAAAAAAGGGCGAGGCCGCGCGCGTTTCGTTACGCATCGTTGGTGACACACTACCGGCGCTGCTGTTGCTGCAGCTGTGGCGTGTCTCTGTGGCCGCGGAGATAAGGAATTAGAGAGTAGTCTCGCGAAAACGCGCTGAAAAACGGAGAGACAGCCGCGAGAGAGAAGGCGAGCGCACCTTAAAGGGGATGAGAAAGTCGATTAGTCCGCCGGTTCTGAGTTAAATATTGCGCGCGAGTGGGCGGCGAGTTTGCGGTCTAGTTCTGAGCTGCGCGTACATCTATATACACGATGTGTGTGTGTAGACGGGTGGCCGATGTTTGTGCCGTCGTTTGTGCGGACTGGCTCTCGTTCGGAGAATGAGGGGGAGGTCCGTGTGTGCTTTTGCGGTGGTTTTGATGAAGGGTTTGCTCTCTCTCTCTCTCTCTCTCTCTCTCTCTCTCTCTCTCTCTCTCTCTCTCTCTCTCTATCTCTCTCTCTCTCGTCTGGCTCGATTAGCTTTTTGATTTATTTGTGGGCATTGTCTGGCGATCCGAGCTCTGTTGTTTATATACGTTTCGGGGAGTTGATGTTTCTATACTCGAGCAGAGATTTATGCTGATTTGATTGAATTCTTATTTTTGGATATTCGTTGCGACCGGCGCTAAGAATGAATACAAAAATTCCAAACCAGTGACGATCAAAGGGAAGCAGCAGACATCCGTCAAAAGACACTCTTATATTTTTCCGCATTAGCAGCGGCTCATCCACGTGCGGCTACTTTTTCTCTTCTCTGCGCAGTGTGTGTACGGCTTCGATGCGTACAGCCTCTCTCGATTAAGTCGTAAGGCATACCGCGCGGCCACCCACCGCACGAGCCTGCTCCCATTTCGCTTTATTTGGCGGAGCGCGCACGATCGCGATCGATGAGCACTCGATCGATCGGACGATGTATCTACACGCGGGCGAATGATGCTGTGGTCGAGCGAGAGGCTTGTTGTTTGTGCCTGGGTGTTGGGGAAGCTGTTGGATGAGCTTTGCTTTTTACAGGTGTGCGGTGATGTAACGTCCACGTGTTTAGAAAAATTATGAGAAATGTTTTAAAGGCCCGTAACAGCTCCATTTTGAAAGGAAAAGTAATTCTCCGGTTGAACGCTCCAATCGACTAAACATTCGCAGCGGTAAAAGCTCCTCTGAAGAAGACGTTCGAAAGCGAACGAAGCACCGGGACAATTCAATTCGGCAAAAATTTCAACACCGAAACTCGCTGTATGTGTCTTGTAATTTCGCGGCGCTTTCGGGAAGCTGCGTTCGTGGCTCGCTGCTCGGGGCAAAAACGTTACTTTTTTTACCGGCATAATTACAGTGATCGCGCGAACGCAAATGCTGCCTCGCGGTCAGTTTTACGAGTCTGCTGGTCCCCGTTGAAACTGCTCCGGCTCCTGCGATGCGCGTTTGCGAGATATCGTTCCTTTGACGAACCAAAAAAAAAGGACAGCTCTTGCATGTTCCATTGTTATGGGCAGCTAAAGTGTGCAATTTTTCGGATGGACAAAAAGCGGATGTGAATTTAATTCACCTTCTGAAGAGGCTAAACTTCGGTAATAAAATGTCACGGAAAAAGTAAGTTTCAAACTCGACGATCAATTCTCATCATGCTTTTGACTCTTTCCCCGAAGTTCACCTGCGCACTCGCTCGAGCATATCAAGTATTTAACGTGTGTACCTCGCACGATTCAACAAAAGGAAATCAGTGCACCGTACAAGGCTCGTCTTTCCGAAAACGACGAGGGCAGAATTTTTTCCCAAACTCCTTCTGCATTCGCCAGGATCGTAAAAATTAAGCCCGCGTAGGAAATCCTCGACGAGACACACGAGAGTTTCGAGGCAAGTCGTTATAGGCCGAAAGCGCGTGTACGAGCCGACTTTGCAATAATTAAACGGCTTCGGAGAAGCGGGTAGACTCTCGGAAATTCGTCGGACGCGCCGGGCACCGTAAATTTCCGTCCGCCACAGTCAAACGCGGAGAATTCGCGGATACTTTTTAATCAATCTGCTCTCATGCTCCACATAGCGCTAATTGGAAATCCGTCGTTTATCACCTGCTGCTTGTACACACACTGCACTCGCGGCTGCTTAAGTCTTCATTGTAGAAATGAACGGTTACGTTTTAATTAATATTTTATCAAACGCATCGACAACCGCGCACGCGTCTTTTTACTGTGAATTAACCCGATTTCATTATCATTCGTACGCGTATAAATCAGCAATTATCCCTGATGGTCGTAATTCATAATGAGATGGGAAAACGATGTCGTTCATATACTTATACAGTGATAACAGAGAGAGAAGACCCGTTTTTGACGTCTATACGTACACACAGGAGCAGACGCTGTACCCACACGACGACATTCAAAAACCTCCTGCAAAGCGGTGCATTTCTTCTTCACACGTGACTTGGGTTCGCCGAGCGACATTATCACCGCACGTAGCCAGTGTATTATACTTTATAAAGGCATTTCGTGTACGGCGGCGGCTGCGGCATTCGAGGAGAAAAAAACGAACCTCCACGCATATTAAGCGAGACCTTTCTTTTTTCTCTCTCTCTGCCTACAATAAACCGAGTTCGCTTAATAAAAAGCGATACGCGCTCCGGAGTCGCTATCTCTCTTTCTGAGAGAGAGAGAGAGAGAGAGAGAGAGAGAGAGAGAGAGAGAGAGAGAGAGAGAGAGGAAAGTGTGGTTTCTCGTTTCTTCCTCGTACACAAGAGAGACGCGCCGCAATTATATCGCGGATATATTAATTGGACTCCCGGTGAAAACGAAATTTATACTTTGTATATTTTACGGACGATCGGGGCATTTATTTCGGTTTCCATTAAAAGCTCGGCTGCATAAATTATGCGCACGCGCGTAAAAAAGGACTTTCGCAAATTTCGAAACGACGGAATTCGTGCGAACGACTAGGAAACGCCGCGCACCATATGTGCACCGATCACAAAGAGAGAAAAAGGAGGTAGCGTAGTCTCGCGAAATTTTCACAGATGCTTAAACTCAATAAACAACTCTCCGAAGCTGTATACGCGGCGCAGTCCTCTCTTTCCTCGCTCGAGAGCTTGACGAGCGGCTCTCGCGATTATGCGCGAACCTGCGCGACAACAACGACGACCTGCCAAACTCGTTCTCGCGTAACTCTCTCGTCTCTTCAGCCGCGACCGGTCGTCGTCGTCGGAAGGCGAAGCAGAAGAAGAGGTGGAGAAGCGAGATAATATCGAGTTTTCGCATTCTCGCGCGGGAGGAGAGGGAGAGCAGCGGACAGGGCGGATTGATGATACTGCGGGCGAGGAGAAAAATCGCGGATGGATGCGGATTGTGGGTCAGGATGTGCATACGCGCGTAAGTATGGGAATGCCGGCTGACCTCAGCTTTGAGATTAAACGCCGGAAACTGATTTATAGTTATTGTTATTATCGCGCGGGAAGTTTAAGCCGTGCGGCGTTTGTTATTTCGAGAAAGCCCGAACGTTATCGCGGGGATGGTATGTAGGTGAGGAGGACTCGAATTTTCGGCGCTGGAGGAGAAACTGTTCGCGCGGGGGGAGAGACGATTAATCAAAATTTCGCTATCGTCGAGAGATTCGAGACAGAAGTATACATAATCGGCGGGTTATTTGCATATCTTGTTCGAGTTAAACAGCAGAAGGTTTTAATCGTGACAAGCGTTATAAAAAAAGAGAGAGAGAGAGAGAGAGAGAGAGAGAGAGAGAGAGAGAAACTGCACCGACCGTAGCACACTAAGCGACATCTCGTTCTCCATACCTAATCCTTTTCTCTTTGCGCAAGATATAGGTATATATACACGCGTGCGCTCGACTCCCCAATTAACGGCGCTGAGCACATTTTTT
This sequence comes from Nasonia vitripennis, assembly GCF_009193385.2. Lineage (NCBI taxonomy): Eukaryota > Metazoa > Arthropoda > Insecta > Hymenoptera > Pteromalidae > Nasonia > Nasonia vitripennis. The sequence goes on from NC_045757.1 coordinate 10,006,469, forward strand.
GCCCCGTAAACTACAGCTGTAGTTCCAGCGTGGGGGTAAAAAAATTGCCGCGGACGATTCCGCAATATCATCGAACTACTGACTTTTACGGGTGTACGAGCGGCTTCCTGGCGATTTTAACACACCGCTCGGCTTTTGATCTCTCTCTCTCTCTCTCTCTCTCTCTCTCTCTCTCTCTCTCCCTCTCTCTCTCTCTCTCTCTCTCTCTGTCGCGCAATCGAGATTTCCGCAGAAGTTTCGGGACGCGAATTCCTCGATACATCGAATCGATTGCGCGCGGATTTTCTGGACAACGCTTAAGTCGAATCGTAAATTTTGTTCTTAGGAGAGCATTTAATTATACTCGCGGCGGCGTGCGCGCGTTGCTTTGGCGCAGCCATTTTCGGCCTATCATTAACCGCGCTCGCCGCGTGGGACGCCGCTTTGCGTCGAATATGAATATTCATTACAAAATCGTTGCATCACCGCGAGCCAACTATCGAGTTTTGAAATCACCGCTACGCCGAGAGGTGGTTCTTCTTTTCCAAACACTCGTAAATACATGTGCGTGTGCTGTAAAAAAAAAAAAAAAAACAACCGCAATGACCGAGACACGCCGTCATACTTCCCGACGACGAGGTGACTTTCAAAAAAGCTTTTAAGATTCCTGCGAGCAAGAAAAGTTAAACTCGTCAATACGCGTATGGGACACAATAGCGCGCTGCAACCTAAGCAAACACTGACTCGCACGGATATGAAGTCCTGCGGATGAAAAATACTCGGAAAACTGCGCCTTACCGAAAATCATTGTGCTGCAGGAACAAGGGAAGATCAACATTTCTGAAATAACCCTATTTATTTGTCCAGGCTTTGCGCAGCGCGTGGGTGTGGGCGCAGTGACAAAGGGCTTCGATGAGAAACGGATACATCATCGAGAAAATTTTTTGTGTCAATAGAGTTTGGTAACGCGCGAACACGTAACGTACAGGATGTTTGATAATCAGCGTGATTCGACGAAACGCATACTCTCATGTGATTTCTCGTTGAAAATATCTCAAAGCTAACTCGACGATCGTTGGATTTTTCCGAAAAAATTCACCAGCCTCGCCGCAACTGTATATACATACGCAAACATACCGGCTTCCCCGTTCCAGCTCGCGGACACGCACCGAGTCCATTGACAAAGAGGGGAAAACGTAACGCGTCGCGGCTCTGAACACGCGAATAATATAACGTACTACCGTGCAGCAGCAGCAGCAGCGGCAGCAGCAGTGCACGAGAAAGGTGAAACGCCTCGAGCGATCCCATGGATATTCGTGTGCGGCGCGAAGGTTAAGGCCGCGGTGGTGTAGCTCTCTCGGCTCGAGTCGATCGATTAAAGTGGCCCGAGGGAGAAAGAGAGACAGCGAGTGTATACCTATACGGCGTGTATGTATAAGAAGCTGGTTCCACTCGCTTCCAGGTGAGGTCAGTGCCGATCAGCTGGCCAGTCGCCGCGACGGAGATGGATTTCCGAGAATTTCGAATAATACGAGCTCGCCATTCGTTTTTCAACCGATGCGATTGCGGAGTCATCGTGAGAATGACACGCAGGCACTCGTTGACTAAGCGAACCTTAATTGTTTAAAAAAAAGATTCATCGTTTCCTCTAGCGATCCCTACTCTAATATAAAGCTAACGGTATAAAACTGGCAACAAACCCCCGTAACTCCTCCGCCGAGCGTCTCGTGAAAAAGCACCTCCGCAGCGTTTCCTCCAAGTCTCGGGAAAGAAGTCAAGCCGACCAACGACAATCAAAGCGAGAGCCCTTCCTCGCGTGCTCGCAATTTTCCCATTCTCTCGCTGTTCCCCCGCGTATGCGAGCGTGTGTGCTCGTCCTCGCCCTTCCGTTCCGCTTTTTAACGCCGTTCGTCCGTTCATTCACTCGCGGCGACGGCGACTGCACACACGAGAAGAGGAGGAGGAGGAGGACTGGCCTACACGTAATCATGCACACGAGACGGCTTCGTTGTCTATATCCGTAGTAGCACAGACACGCGCGGCTCTCTCTCTCTCTCTCTCTCTCTCTCTCTCTCTCTCTCTCTCTCTCTCTCTCTCTGGGAACGCAAAATAAAAGAATGCGTCGAGGGAGTGCAGCTCTCTAACTAATTTATTAAGTTTTCACGAGCGACTCGTTCGTTCGCGCTTCTTTTAGCTAGTTCGCGTGTTAGTTCTAATTTGAGTCTAACTCCAACGTTGTTGTTTTTACAGGATTAGACGCTGAAATGTCAATAAGCGACACCTGCTTCCAATCATCGCTTCGACAACAATTACGGTTTATTATTCGTAAGCCCAACGTGCACAACGCGCGAATTTACGCGGGCCAGCGGTGCGTCGCGCTTGACGCGGATATAGGAGTAAAAACAGCCGCTGGTATACGGAGCAGTGCAGCCGCATGGTATACCAGGTGCGCCCGAATGCCATTAAATCCGCAATGACCCGTGGCGCGCCCCCCAATGCAGGAAGCATAAATACATCAAGCCCTAGCTACTGCCCCTTTGAAATGCGCGCGCGATAAGTATGTATATCCAGCAGTGGATATGTGCTAGAAGGAAGGAAGGGCTGGAGTGCGCGGAGAGGCCTATGCTATATAGATGTCGGTAAGGTTTATTGGCATAGTTACGAAGCGGATTTAAAATGGAACGTATGCTTGCGTTTGCGGATTCGGTGTGTGGATTTCGGAGAGGCGTGTGTTGCGTTATACTTGTCATAGGAACTGGGACAGTTCGCCGCGACGGGGGAGATTTCAGCTTGGATCGGAGCTTGAAATATCTGGCGTGGTTGCGTTTGCTTTTCATTCAATTTTCGCATGTCTGAACATTCGATCTGTGGTAGTTGTACTAAGGGTGATTAATATCCAAAGTTATGATTCTTTCTCCTCAGTAAGTTAACAGTTATTCAATTACACTACGACTTATTCGGTTAAAAATATATCGACAATTCCTGAGCGATCTTATACTACTTCCTCAGTAGTCATAATAGAAGCGAAGCAACGCGAAAAGCTCGATAAATACACACGACAGCAGCAGCGCGCGTGTGTAAGTGTACGTAGCAGCTAGAGGTACAGAGGCAGCAGCAGAAGGCACTGACCTAATCGCTCGCTGAAATCGACGACGTTGTCGCGGAACCTTGGCACGAAAGTTCAGCACCAGCAGCAACAGCAGCCATCTCTCGGTGCAGCCCACCTCCGAACAGCAGCAGCAGCAGCAGCAGCAGGAGCGGTAGCAGCCGGCGGCAGTGGCCACCAACACACCGCACGAGAGTAGTAGTCGAAGGAGGAGAAGAAGTGGAGGAGGAGGCCGGAGCAAAAAACAGCACTAGCACCACAACTTTACTATACAGCACACAGAACACCGGCAGTAGTCTCGCCCTCTCTCCCTCTCGCTTGCTTACTTTATTTCTCTCTAGTTTGCTAATGCACAGCCCGTCGAGCTCGCACGGGAGAGAGATGCATACACACGCGCGAGCGCGCACGGGCCAGTACGTATTATGTGTGTTTTAGCGCTCGCCACGCGCAATTGTATGTATATAACTGTGTCACTTTTTCGTTTTGGAACGCACGCACTACGCGGCCGCGATAATTATTCCATTGTGGGCTGCCGCAGCGTATGCATTCGTAGCTCTGTTAGTAGTCGATTTTTTATTCCCGAGTCTCGGCTACTCGTAGCCGAGATGTGTGTGTGTGTGCGTGTGCGTGTGTACAAACACACAGGAGAGTCCGCGAGAGCAAGAGTCAATGATCGCGCGGTGGTACACAGCGGAGAAGGCTGACTGGATGGGTGAGCGAGAGAGACGCACGTGACTGCACAGGCTCGGTGCGCGCGCGTCGAGCGAGGATCGGATACTGACGGCGGCGGCTAGCCCGAGCGGTCGGGAACCCCGCGAGAGAGGAGAGTCGCTACATGCTCCCTTCCACATCGCGCGCGCGGTGCAGCCACCACCTGGGCCGCCGCTGCCCCCCTTCTGCTGCTGCTGGTGCGCTTTTTTCTTCTTTCTCGCTTTTTCCGCGCTGCTTCTTCTTCTTCGTCTGTTGCTGCTGCTGCTGCTAATGTTTCTTTGCCGGTGCGTCTATCTTCTCGGGATGGTTAGCAATGGTTTGCGGGGAGTATAGTTGGAGAGACTTTTCGGGGGTTATTGATTTCGTTGCTTGAGATTGCAGGATTTGCTTTTTTTTTATTTGCTGACGAACTAACGGCGTTTTCGACTGGAGAAAGTCTTCTGTTATTTTCTATAAACTGCCAGCTTCAATCTTCTTACTTTCTGGACGCATTCATTATGCAACTGAAAGTAATGCATAATGCATTCTAATGCGGATGCAAATGAGAAAGAAAATCGACTTCGTCTTCGATACTCACATTTGTAGTTACGTATCTCAAAACAATACATCTCTTGTTTAAAAATTGGACGATAATTTCAACGAATCAACAAATCACATTTTACTCGATCCGCGACCTAAATATCGCACAAACGCTTTCAACAATAAATGAGCTTTCGTGCAACTTGTATACAAGTGCGTGAGATTTAATTTAATGAAGAGTCAAATGTCACGCATACCGCATGATTAATAACTCAATTTTCCATCGGGCAATAACATAACTCACGCATCCAATTCAATTTTTCCCACAGAAGTTTTTTTTCTTTCAGATTAACGGAAATGAACCACTCAAAAATATCTTACAAAAACGCAATCAACGCACTGTACTTTTCCGTTAGATTTAAAATCGTCTGTTCGAAAGTACAGCAAACAAACAGCCTCGTCTCCCCTCGATCCACCACTATGAGCATAATGGCTTCTCCACCCCCGCATCTCTTACACATACAGCGAGTACACACATGCACATCTGTGCTTAGTCTCTCGCGAGGAGAGGGAAGATAATCTCTCTTGCTCTATCCTATGTATCCCATCCACTATATCTCGCGCACGGTAAACGCGGATGACTCCGAGAGTCGCCAGTCAGCTGTGTGTCCGGTGCTTTTCCGCGTTCTGGACATTGTTTTCGCGTTCGGCTTTGTTGTCGTCGCCGTCGTCGTCGTCGGCGTATCCCCTTTTTTCATTGTAGACTGGATGCCGGAGCGGCGCATCCTCTGCGAGCTTGGCTTATCGATGGAGGCGGTGGGATTTTCTATTTTTTTTCTCAGTCGACGAACCTTTTGGCCGCTTCGGCGCTTTGAACTTTTGCGTCGTGAGCTTGTCTTTTAGAGGATTTTTAGCGCTGGAGGTTCCGGTATTCGTTGACGCCGGCGAGTGTTTTCGTTGTGAGGTGTGGATTCGTAAGGTCGGGCTAATTGGTCTGCTATTTTTGTACGAATACCTGCAGGCGCCTTTGAAGTCTAGCCGTGATTAGACGGGGATTAATTTATTTTCCCAATTACGCCTCGGAGATCTAAATATAGATTTATTTATGTAACTCGGTAGGCATGCTCGTAATACCCTTCTGTTAGATAATGTTAATGTGGTCTTTTTGTGTCGTGATTTGATTTATTGCCATAACTAGCCTCGAGTATCTACACTATCCTAATAATCACCCATTCAATTGGCCGACAAAAGATCGAAAAATCATTTCTGTTTTCACAAAGGCTGATGAAAGAGCCTCGGATTGAATCGATCAATAAACATTGTTAGACCAAATCGGCTTAAATAATTAAACAGAATCGCGGTATTTATGTAACTCTCTCAAGTACATTGGAAACCCAACAACGAGTACTAGAAGTCGAGACGAGGCGATTGATATTTCTCTCTCTCTCTCTCTCTCTCTCTCTCTCTCTATATATATATATATATATATATATATATATATATATATATATACACACATACACACACCCACACGAGGCACTCGATAATTGACAGACACCGATCAAAATAAGCGGTCAGCGCGCGATCAATCCTAACCATTTATGAAAGTTGCCGCGTCACTCCCAGATGAAAAATTTGAAATATTTCACTCCGACGCCTCTTTTTTTTCTCACCACCGCGCGCCGCTCAATTTATCAATTGGTGTATACGTATCAGGAAAGAGCGATAACATCGAGTAGTGTCAATCAGTCGTAAATGCTCGAGTCTACAGGTGCAGTGGGTAAGAAAAAGATCGGTGCCGCTGTATTTCATAATATTCACACGTGCTCGTGGCCCTACTCGCATATAAATTACGTACGCTAGGAGCTGAACAAATCTCATTGTTAACTTCTCAATGCACACTGTTTCAAAATATCAAGAGACAGCGACGATAGATTATTTCTCACTTTCAAAAACGCCCGCGAGAGAGAAAAATTGCAATTTTCTCTATTCTAGTAAAACGTCTCGAAGAAACGGAGACCTGTCCCAGCGTCATCTTTCCCGAAAAGCAATCACCTCCTAAGAGAACACAGCGCAGTGCACAAAGAGATCTCGGTGTACATCGGCTTGACTCTATGGCAACGAACGCGAAATTACAAATCAAAGAAAAACAGAGCACAGAGGATAAGCCTGAGAAACGAGAGGGTCTGCGGGAGTCTCATCTTAGGACGCGACGCCGCACGAACGTATATATGTATGACGAGCCCGCACTGCGCACACTTCTTTATCTCGAGGAAAAATTCGCCCGCAGTCGCCGGCGGCGACGTTCTCAGGCTCTTGATCCCCTTTCTTACGCAATCCGCAATATTCTTCCAGTCGGCGTCGAAGTTGTGAAAAGCGTCCAAAGTGCCCCCGCAGTGCCTCGTTCGCGTGCACGCTGCAGTCGGCGCACAATACAGTCGAGAGAACAGTAAGAGAGAGAAGAGCGGAACTGGATTACGAGAGTCACGATCGCCATCTGCAATCTTTGTTTGCTTGAGCAGCCGTTGATATGAAAATTGCTTTTTTCCTTTTATGAGTCGAGGTGCGATTCAAGGTTTACTTTTGCTCTTGTGAATATTCATGAGAAAATAAATGTCGGCACTACTGCTACTGCAAACTCAACCCGAGCTCTCGCAATTTTTTTCATCAGCCTATTCTCTCCAAAAGGACCCGGTACAATCGAAAGACGACTCTGCAACCAGCTCCTTTCCCTTTCACGCAGCACCACAGCCAACCGCGTTCCATCCAATCCTTCCTACTCAAAAGTCCTCCCTCTCTGTTAATAATTATCGCCGTCGCCCCTCGCTGTATTCCTCCTCTTCCTCGTTCCAGCTCTTTTTTCTGCGTCTCTCTCCTCATTGTCTCCTGCAGACCTATACCGCGGCTATTTTTCAACTCGTCACGCACACGACTCTGTCCCATCGTCCCGAAACATATGCCTATATCTACCTAGTCTTCGTGGGAGGGAGGCAGAGACTTGGATTAGCCGGCTTCCGGTGGGTGGAATTACAACCAAAGTGCCTCCGTGCTGCTACCGCCGTTGCGCACGCGGAAAATGAAATTCCACGAGTGAAAGAGAAAGGGAAAGGAGTACATACAAGCGCGCAAGAGAGAGAGAGAGAGAGAGAGAGAGAGAGAGAGAGAGAGAGAGAGAGAGAGGGAGAGAGAAAGAAAAAGAAAAAGGCGGAGGGCGCGGCGGCGAGTAGAGCAAAAACGGGGCAGGAGCTGCTCTCTCATGGTAATGAGCACGTGTCGAATGTAATGCTTGCTTTGGACGCGGCGAGTAGTGTTTTGCGAGATTTCAGGCTCGAAAAGATTCGCCGATAAATGGGTACATCGTCTTTTTTTTTAAATAACTAATACATCATTTTGACTCGCGGTCGAGGAATGACAACAGAATCGATTTGCCGTTACGATATTTTCAACTACGGCTCAAAGAAACGGAACGAAAGAATCAATTACTCCACCTCGAAGAATCGCGAAAGACACTCGAGCGAACGTCGCTCTCTCGCTAAGAGGGCGTTTTTCATATGCTAATGCTTCCGGTTCAGGCATCTCGGAGAACCGAGGGCGACAAAAAAAGCGACAGCAGACGACGAAATCCGCCTCCTCACTGAATGCGGAATTGGCGCGCGGCGCGTGTTTGCCGAGGATTTTCGTTCACTCCGTTGAAATAATACTCTCGAACCTGGCGGAACCCATTTTTACGCAGAAGAGAGTCAGACGGGGACTAAGTGTAGTTGGCTGAGGAGCAGATGATGGAACGAATGGGAGCGAAGTTGGGAAATGCTTTTGTCGAGCGGAGGAATCGATAAAGGCGCTGGTGCAGAGAAAAAGTTAGCGAGTTAGTCGAACGTTAGGCGCTTCACGAGTTTGTCGGTAATGTCAGAAGTTTGGTTATTTCAGTTATATTTATTGAGTCTATGGGATTGCACAAATATCGTGATCATTGGATTTTACGCGATCCCTCTGCGTTCTACAGGAGTAAATTTAAAAAACTTGAAAATAAATGATCCTACTTTAAAAAAGGCACGTTAATTCATTCTATTCGTCCTCTAGCGTTGGCCGCTTGATCTCTACGAATGAATCGACTCCTAACTTCAATAAGTCCAAATTCTCGTAAGACCTCTTCGAATCCAAATCATCATTCATTCATCGTACTAACAATTTTATTAAAGAACAAAACTTGCATTTTGTCGGGCCTGCTCGGGACACTCATGCTATAACTGCCTGATACTTTTGAGACCACTTCGAGAGAATAACGTAAAGAAAAAATATTTATAATCTTCGAGACTGTACACTCTTCAACAAACTTAAAATACTATAAAAACCGGGCATTCTTATTTCATCCTCGCATGTCCATGCAAATAGCGACGAAAAGCTCGTTCGCACCTCGGATCCGCATCTAAATAAATGTTCTCGCGAGTTTATCTACGACGCATCGCGGCAGTTCCGACTCCCGTCGGTGGCTCTTCTTACTCGCTTGCGCGCGACAAGTAGTTTCGGTCGTTGCGACGAAACTCTCGTGCTAGGCGGTGCCTTGCCTGACCTACCCCTGCATATTTGCATACACACGCAAGTGACCCGCACGGAGCTGGGAGGATAATAAAAGGAACGAGAGCTCACCCATCGATCGGCTGAATTTGGTGCTGCAAATAGGGTTTTCTCGATATCTGTTCCAAAAACATTTCATACAAAAAATAATTTGGGAAGAAGCTTAATCTTGTTTCAAGAAGGAAAATCCGTGGTCTTCATTGGTATTAGAAAAAATCTTGTTTTCCGCGTGTAGGAGATAGCTCATTTGAGGTCAAGAGTGGCGTCTCTCTAGCTGCTGCACTCGTCCCTCGATCAAGTTCATAAAACCCACCGCAGCAGCGCGAGAACATGTGCGCAGAGATAAAGAGAGAGAGAGAGAGAGAGAGAGAGAGAGAGAGAGAGAGAGAAAGACGAAAGAAGAACGAGGTGAGTGCGCGCGCCTTTAATTGCCTTTTGCGGTTATTGAGGTTTTTCTACCGCATATACGCTTGCAGCTATACCCACACACACACATTTGCGTGAGCGAGAGAGAAAGTTCCGACTTTGATGGGGCTTCTCCTCTTCTCTCGATTTTTCCCTTCGCTTCCTCCTAGGCAGTAGTCGAGAGCCGTTTCGACGGTATGACGAGCGATACGCTGAACCTACGTGACGAAAATAAACAAGGCGCATTAAGAGGAACTTGATGGACGAGGTGTAGTTATCCGCAGAAGCCACTAAATTAATAGAGTTCGAAAACTCTTGACTCGAGTTTTCAATGCTGTTTTCAGACTTGTAGAGATTTTGCAGTTGCGTTTGGAGTTTTAAAACTACAGGGTAATCCGAGTTTGAACAGTATTCCGAATGGATTGTTTGTCAGAGATTTATTGGACTATTATCATTAAATGATGCACTTGTGTCAACAATCGAGTACGTCGATCCATAGATTTATTCTTTGTTTTTATGACCGAACGTTAGTCAGTTGGTAGCATTACACTTAAATATTCACCGGTACGTTATAGATAAAGCGACTGCTAAGAAACGAATGCTTTTAAATATCAAGATTCTCCTCGTTTTCGTAATGCCGCCATTCGCGTGAAGTAACTCGACGATAAAAATTGATAACTTATCTATTATGACAGCAACACGAACTGTGAAATGCAAATATTCGCATCAGTCGCTTCTAAGTCGCGAATAAGTAAATTCGTTATAATCGAAAAATGTGGCAGCTCTAAAAACTGCATAAGGAAAGTTGGTTTTGTTATTATTTTACCAAAATGGCAAAGTTTATTCTACTTTCACTCGCTTGCCTTGCTATAAGTACATCTTATTGCCTCGACTCTTGCAGCGAAACTGAAGAATCACTGCGAAAGAATTTAAAAGATTTGATAGAAGGTAAATTGATCTTTTCCGATGACCAGATATCGCATTACAAAGGTGCACTTTCGGACATAACACCTGAAAACGAAAGCGAGTATGACTTCATTGTCATTGGAGCCGGGAGTGCAGGTGCCACCATTGCATCGCGTCTTAGTGAAGTTGAAAAAGCTACGGTGCTCTTGATCGAAGCTGGCATTGAGGAATATCCTATTATGGATATCCCCGCGATGCCGATACCCTTGCAGTTCAGTGATCAAATCAATTGGCAGTACGAGACGGAAAGTTCAGATAGATATTGTCTTGGAATGACGGATCACAAGTGCAAATGGCCTCGTGGAAAAGTGATGGGAGGTAGCAGCGTTTTAAATTTCATGACGGCTACCAGAGGTAACCGAAAGGATTACGATAGATGGGCCAATTCAACGGCGGATCAATCTTGGTCATACAAGGAAATGCTGCAGTATCTAAAGAAATTGGAACATTTTGATGCAGAAGGCGCTGGTATCGATGAAAGCTTCCACAATAGAAATGGACCACTGCACATCTCTACCTCGCTGTACTATTCGAATTTGGCGGAAGCTTTTATCGACGGTCACAAAGAGTTGGGTATTCCTCTTACCGATTACAATGGTCGAGAACAGGTGGGCGTAGCTTACAGTCAGATAAACTTGAAGAACAGAGAAAGGTGGAGCGTAAACAGAGGCTACCTTTATCCAGCAAAAGGGAGAAAAAATTTGTTTCTAACAAGAAACAGTCACGTTAGTAAAATTTTAATAGACGATGATACAAAGTCAGCTTACGGTGTGCAGTTTACCAAAAACAATAAGATTGTCGAAGTGAGATCGAAGAAAGAAGTTATTCTGAGTGCAGGAGCGATTGGATCGCCGCAAATTCTCATGCTTTCTGGAATCGGACCAGCAAAACATCTACACGATTTGGATATTCACGTCATCAAAGACTCTCCGGTTGGTGAAAATTTAATGGACCACATTGCCTATGGTGGTTTAGTTTTCAAGGTTAACGATTCAGAAACTTACACAAGATCAGATATATTTGATTCTGAAAATCCCGTCATAAGAGATTATTTAAACGAGAGAAAAGGACCTCTGACTTTGGCACCGGCCGAAGTTCTTTCGTACCTCAGTGTTGACAGTGAAAGTCTTCTAAGCGATTATCCAGATATAGAACTAATATTTGGTTCTTCATCGGGTATTCTAGATGCTCGGTTCTCTAAAGCTCTTGGTATATCCGATAAATATCAAAGTCAATTCCTCGCGCATGAATTCAATCAAAGCACTTACATGATGTGGCCTATCATCCTAAGGCCAAAGAGTCGCGGACAGCTACTGCTGAGAAGCAAAAATCCAAATGATAAGCCTAAACTGTACGCGAATTATTTGGATGACCCAAAAGACGTAAGAGTGCTTATTAAGGGGATTCGCGCAGCTATCCAAATAAGCAAAACTAAAGCATTCCAGAAGTACGGTTCGGAATTGTTTGACATACCTTTGCCATGCAATGATTTCGATTTTGATTCGGATGCCTATTGGGAATGCGCGCTCAGGACTTATTCCATTACGATTTACCATTACACTGGTACGTGCAAAATGGGAAAAAGGAACGATCCAACTGCAGTTGTGGATTCCGATCTCCGGGTGCGTCCTACAAATGCTTGTTGCTGTGTACAATTTACTGATATAAATCACGTTTATTTTCAGGTTATCGGAATCAAAGGTTTGAGAGTAGCTGATGGATCAATTATGCCCGAAATTGTGAGCGCCCACACGCACATCCCGATTGTGGCGATTGGTGAAAAAATTTCCGATCAGATTAAGAAGGACTGGAACTTTTCGCTGTAACGATTAGTTGTAGCTAACGAATAAAGTCGACAATAACAACCATGAAAACAATCGTTGTACGCCTTACTTATCAAACATCAAAAGTTTCACAATCAACCAAGGCGTCGCTAATCTCCATTGCGTTCCGAGAAAATCTCTCGTAAATCAATCTGAAAACTTTTAGCAATTTCCACACGCCTTGCGCACGACGAAAACAATCCGGCAGGAGAAAGAAAAAAAAAGCGCGCTGCACACAGCACCTGAACGGAAACGCTCAGCGGATTTAGCCCGGAGCATCGGCAGCGAGCAGCAGCATAGAAGCCTTGAGAGCGCATATTGTAATCGACTCGCGAACGCGCACGTTTGATGCGCAATTAATCCATCGCGCGTCGTTTGCCCCGCCTGCGGTGAATAATGCATGCGCGTGCACTGCTAGCTCACGTGAGAGGAAGATGCACTCCAGAGACGAGACATCGCGAGATGGCTGTGCGTATACGCATACACGCGCGAGAGGTATGTAACGCACGAAACGACTGATTAATGCAACCGATATACTGGAGAGCCGCTGGAGAAACGGCGAAGCCGATTGGTATTCCGAGTACCGTTGCTGTTGCTTGAATTCTGATTATTGTAATGGCAGGATGATTGGTTCTCGCTCTCGGTGTGAATATATCAATGAAAAAGTTTGAAGAACTCATAAGCACTGACCCGATAATTAACTTTAACTTCGCTTATGCACGTGGAGTTATGCCCCTTACTCGCGCGCGGTTTCACGAGCTTATCCCGAGAATGCGCGCATACTCCGCGTGCTTTCCGGCGCGGCCAAAGTTCCGATACCGGATTATGCGCACACGGCCCGTGATACCGGTTCCGCCTCGTCCCTCATTGTACCGCGCGCACGCGCGCAAAATATAATCCGCGCGCGGAAACGCGATAAATAAATCTCCCGCGTATTTAGAGCCTCACGTGCGATTAAGAGGCCACCCGGCGTTTGTCTTGGCACGCGCGGCGGCTCTTTCCCCATCCATATAGCTTCTGGCATACTGTACACTCGCGTGTCAGCTGGACGTTTTAAGTGGGTTAAGACTCCGTGGGCTGCTGCTGCTGCTATACTCTGTTGTTGGCCGAGCTGGAGTTTAGAGCCGCGTTCCTGGCTCTGATATACTAATATGTCGCTGCAATGCGGTTATTATGCAACGACGTGTGCCCCTCTTGAGAATATGGACGTGTGTGTGTGTCTGTGTTCACAGCGCTCAGAGAGCTTTAATAATAATAAGCACCGATAGTTGCGTATCCGTCTTTTTGTAATTTATATACACGCGGAGATTTTGTACGCGAAGACGCGATGCAAACTTGTTCGACATCACGTATGGAAGGGTGAGCGCGACTTTCACGCGTGTACGTGTAATAATAAAATCGTCGTGTAAAGACACTTAAAGATTTACGCACAAACTAGTTAAAACGCTTTAGAAACTTTATACGCGTGCGCTCTCGCTTTCGCGAAACTCCGAAACTTTTCATTTCAAAACCGCGCACCACGTATGATCGCGCTGTTTTTCCCTCGGAAAACCGCTAAGCAGCCGCGCGACTGTGTATGCGCCGAACACGCCACGAGTCAATTTCAATAAAGTCCTTTACAGCCGGGAGGCTTGTACAAATTGCATCATTACGAGATAGACCAGGGAGGTATAATAAATTCCTATTAAAAAGTGGCTTTTATCAAAATCACATAGAACAAAAGCCGCGAGCCGGCTTTGTCTCCCCTGTATAAATACTCGCGGACTTACTGTCGCGTCGACAAATCATCGGATTCCCGGGCACGATTTTCCTGCCACGAGGGAATCGTTACTCCCGTCGCATGCGCGAAAAGCAGTTAGTCACGTATGTGAAGTGAGCGCGAAAAGTCGATCTAATCGGTTCCTCCCCCTGGTGGCGGTTGAATTTCTGCTGAGAGCTTGGCGTTCTCCGAAGACGTGGATGGGCTTTCCGTTCGATGCTGGCGAGGTTGCGAAAAATACCTTGCGTTTAAGAGAAAGGTAAAAAAATCACTTTTATCTTGAACAATTTTGGCAATACTAGGCAATCGTTTAGAGCCGAGAGCTACGCCAAAAGTAGCGGTGAATATTTGACGAGCTGGGATGCATTGTTTCCTTATCCATCTCCCATCGAAAATCTCACGCTGCTGCTTGGAAGCCAGGCTCCGGCAACTCTTGTAATACCGCAACAATCGCAATTACAACCCAAACACGCTCCCAAACATCGGCACTTAGCACTGAATCATCGTACCAGCGTGAAACCACCTCCGGTAGATTGCTATCGATATATAGCCTCTCAGTACACAAAGCGTATGCAAACAAACCCCGTCAATAACAATAATCGAGTCGATCTCTCGTTGTAACAGATGCGGATCTCGCATTACAGCAGCCGAAAAGTATCTCAAATCCGATGCACAGCTACACTGCTCTACTACTCCCCCATCGACGAATTATGGTAATGAAAATAGGCGTGAGCTTGACATTACGTCGATCGCGGCTTCCGATTGTAACCGCGTGTCTATAGCTACTATACGCTGGGACAAAATGCGAATAAAGCTCATTGTGTATCGCTTTTAATGGCCGGTGAAAGTCGCTATGTATACGATGTATCGTTATTGTCACTCGAGCGTTCGAGGATTTGATTGTTTTGCTGAACGATTTTTTCGAATAAACGTTGTTTCATCCAAAAATTTATTTTACTTCGAATACCCTACCCTCGTAAAATCTTTGAATCACGCGCGCGAACAATCCGAACAGTCGAATATCTCGAAAGCTCAGCCAAAAGGTTCGCAACATTAGCCCCGGCGAAAGACACGACGAACAGCCATTCTGCAGAGAGTAGGAACTTCGATTTCCGCGCGATAACGCGGAGATCCTCGACGACTACGTGTCTGCCGCGCCTCTTTTTCACGTTTTATCGTCCATCGTGTTCGCCTAGCGGATTATAACACATGCACTCTTTCGCATGCATGCATGCATATAGCTAAGCGGAAAAACGTCGATCGAGTAATGACGCCGATAAAATGTATGATCAATGCGATGGGATATATAGCAGCGCATTGTGCGCCAGACGCGACACAACTGTAACAATGAAAATTCGTGAGCGGAATCGCGTTCGTGGTTATTACAGAGACTTTTATGACGATCGCGCATGAGGAATTCGTGGAAAAAATCGACGGTTCTCATGCACGTGGCTCGTAGTTTTGACTTTTATTGAGACGGTCTGATCGAGCAATTACATATTCTACCAAGAAGAATCGAGTTCGCGTGAAATTGCTCAATATTAACGCCGAATCTCTTAAACGACACTTACGATCGAGCCACATACACGAAAAGAAGTTATCTTTCTCGCATCACCAACACAAGCCCATTCAGCGAGACTATCCGCCAAAAAAAACAAGAGCTTTGAAACGTATATGCGCAAAGTTAAAGCGTTTAATTTTTTCCGGCGCCGATCTTATCCTCGCGGAATCTCTAAACGAGCGAGAGGCGCAAGTGAAAATCGGTAGTCGCAGCTCCGAAAAATGAGCTAGTCGCGTGCTCGTTTTTCGCGTCCTTCCCTCTTTTTTCGCGCGATAAAAAGTTGCAGCGATCCTTTCTCACATTCTCTACCGAGCGACTGCGTTCTTATCTAGCGAATTTCGCGTGCTTCGGCTTAACCCTACCTGCAGAATGTGCCCTAAATCATTCGTACTGCGCTGGACGGGGGGCAATTAAAAGTGCAGCGGCTCGGTGGCGAACTTTGCGCGCCGGCGGCTGCAATTGAGAACTTTGCCTTTTTTCAGCTGTTTTTTTAGTGCGATGGGCGCTAAAGCACTCAATGATTTCTTCAGTTTTAAGGGCTTGACGCAAAGAGTTTGAAGGAATTTTTTAATTTGGAATTTTCGTAAAATGTTGAAGTGATAGAATCGAATGTGCAATTCAGATGTGACTTACGAACACCATTAAACGAAGTCTTCGAATATAGAGATCCCATTAAAACTGCTACGAATATCTGCATAGGCTTGCACTTTCTCCAACTTACCTGAAACAACGAAAAAATAAAAATTCACATTTGCGTCGTCGTTTATTGTTCATAAATAATCATATCAAACAGTCTAAAATATAAAACTTGGAATTTTTTCGCGCAGCAATGTATCTTGCCTATTTCCAGAAAACACACACGCTCGAATACATTCGATAAATTTCGTTTATTATGATAGAAGACATTTAATACTAATCGAAAGCTTTACAGCCCTGCGCAAGAATCATTAGGCTATAAAATACACCAATGACAGATTGCTTCGCAAGAGCAGCCAATAACTTGTCCGCGGCTCTCCGAAAAACCCCGTACACGCTGAGCGAGCGCATTCAGCCGAGTAAATAAAAGCCCGGCGAGTGATCCCATAAAATAAATAATTTTTAATTACCCGATGGAAATCTCGCACTAAATCATTCATTATCAGGCTCGAAGACGACGAACAAGGGAGTTCTCGATTAAAAAAAAACGGGCAAAAGCGCGAGCAATAAATTCCGAGCTATCAATTTTAAGTAACAATCCCCGGGCACTGGTTTACAGTTATGCTCCTTGAATGAAGCATCCTTCATCCGGTCTTTCCCATTCACGAGAGCCGAGAGCAGTGCAGCGCCGCGCTCTCCGCTGCATTCCCGTTCGATTTCACTTGTGATCGGCCCTGCGGAGAGGACGAGAATAAGAAGAAGAAGGAGGGAGTGAGCAGAAACAAGAGGAGAGAAACTGCTGAAATCGTCGCATATCAAACGGATTCGAAACGTCTGATCGCGTGGGGACCTCGTCGTGAGGTTCTACGACTCGCCGATAGCTCTCGAGATGTGCGTGAATCCATCGAATGAGAAGAAATATTCATCTCGTTGGTACGTTTCCGTTTTGATGCATTTGAAGAATCGGAACTCCGGTCTATTTATTCAATAAAGACAAAGAATCCTACGTATTATCTCAACTATGTACGAAACGGAAAGTGCCATGATCAATGAATCGGATAGAGGATACATGGGAGAACAGAAGCGAGCGCGCCCCCCTGCCGAAATAACGCCGCTTTGTCGAAATATATGGACAAACACGGCTGGAGGATTGTTTACCTAGGACGGTTGTGCTACGGCGTTTGCAAACGCTGGCGCTGTATATGGCAGACGATTTAAACGGAAATTGGGGGCGTGTTTTTTTCACATCAATAGGTACTCGTATAGGTGTACAGCGACAATTTCTCACGTGTCTCTCGCAGAATTTAAGAAAAACACGTGACCCACGTGACTAGACAATAAATTTTGTTGAAAAAGTTCCACTCTAAACTGTGATAAGTGATATAGATACCTTGAAAACTCGACGCTTCCTACTCTCGAACTCATAAATTTAATTTAAGACTATGGAGCAATTTCGAACCGAAAATGTTCAACACTGACATTCAACAAATACAGATTGACCGGCGGAAATTCAATTCACTTATCCATGATTGGCTGTTAGGCTGGCTAAACCGACGCCGCGCCACCCGAACGAGAGATCTTCTCACGTTCCTCCTTTTCCCGACGAAATTCCCGACTGGCATCGCCCGCATGCCGATAAAAAAAAGTGTACACACACAGAGAGAGGGTGGGTGGAGCCGGTAATAACGAAGGAAACTGCCAGCACGGACATTCGATCGTTCGATCGAGTGCCTCCGCTTTGCTCGGCACTTCACGGGAAGCAGCGGCGGCACTCGGCTTTATTAATCGAACGAGCCCGCGTGTGCAGTGCGCCCTTCTATAAATAAGAGACGATCCGCCGACTAGAGCGTCTAGACGAGCGCATAAATAACGCTTTTGTGTAGTGGGAAATGGAATGCTGGCGGCAAGCAAACATTTTGCGCGGTGTCGACGAAAGGCGAGCTTTACTCGATGAGTAAAAATATGCAACTGGGTGTTATTAATTTTCCGTTTAGTTACTGCACTTTTCCATTTTACAATACAATGTCCAAGTTTTCGTAATAAACATTCATTAAATTGAGTATAATTTTATAACTTTTTAAAACGTACATTTAATGATTAGTATACAAATGTTTCACACACTTTACTGTTTTAGACTAGTATTCGAATATTAACTATTTTAACTTTAGAAAGTAAACTAACAATTCACGTATCAACAAATATTAACATTTTTGAAGAGTTTTTCAAAATTTTTCAATTTAAATCTTTACATCAATTAACAATAAACAAAAGAACAACTGTACAAGAATAATTTACAGATAAGAAGAAAATTATTAATAATGGAAAATTAAAAAAAATTCAAAAGCAGAATAATTTTCAACATCAACATTTCAACTTTTAATTATTATGTTTGGTTTTATTTATTGTGACCCTCGTAAGGGCCGTCAAAAATTGCCGTAGCCGTTGGTATTTCACAACGTCTTGGCGGGGTATTGGTAAAAGTTTTCAACTAGCAATAATCGCACCTCGGTAGAACCTCATTGGTTACGATATCGCCACTGCGCAAAGCTAAAGAGTACGGCTCAGCCAGTTCCTTACGTACCTTCCACGTTGCTACATCTCTAGAGCGTAACGAAAATACCAGCCGTAGCCACCTGGCGGCCGAGACGGGTGATCGATCGATGCGGGAATTTCAAACTGGGTGTGGCGCGCGCACCCGCTTGCCGCGGCAATTCAAATAACAGAGCGACGCGCTTCACGTCTGATGGTAAAGGGATTTAACTTTTTTCTCATAATTTAGAATATTTTATTGAAATTTCGTTGTAAAATAGATATCGTGATTTTTTATTGTATAATTTACTAGATTGATTGAAAATTTGAAAACATTTTTTTTCAACTTTTGTCGGAATAATAAATAAAATCGCAATTGAGTTATAAGAAGTATTTGAATATTTACATTTACGTAGTAGTAGCTGTGTGCGTACTTAAATTTGCCATTACTTATAACAATGACAGTATTTAAAACTCTATAACGGTTCGGCAAACGGTAAAGATGCGTGTGTTAACACGGCTGCCGACTTGTTTAATCGCCAGGAAACTTGATTTTGAATTAAGTAGCAACATCATGTTGCATTATTAACACGTTGGGCCTCGAGACGATATATTCGAAGTGTGTACGGTACAAAGAAGAAAACGCGCGGATGGTATGCATGCCTACGTTCATCGATATTGCATGAAATTTATTGCACGCTGTAGTGCGTATGCGACTGCAATTTTTTGCCCTCAGTTATGAGCATTAATTTTATAGTGTATAGCTTTTTTCATAAAACTTATCAAAAAGCTACATGTATAAGGTATCTTATAATGTGTCGATGATTAATTTTTTTCATCTTTGAACAATAATTCAGACTGAGTAGCGTGACACACCGTAAATTCCCTAAGCAGTACACTCAATCAGAGTAGAATAAAAAACTGTTTCTCGGTACAGATAAGATAGCGAATCACAAGCTACTTCCTAATGGCTAATACAAACTCAAAAACTCGCAGGTATACGCATCTGCATTTACCGTAACTCGACGCACACACACACACACACACACACACACACACACACAGACAGAAGCTAGCGGGGTGAACAGCTCTTTCAGCTGCAGCTGATGAAGTTGCGAGAACCCGCTTCTCCGCGCGCAGGTTTGATGTTTTCCCTTCTCCCGTATAGGTCCGGCTCACGGCAGCAATCGTCCGTCGTCGTCGTCTTCGTCGCGCTTGTTATATATGCGGGACGATGTTCCGGAAGATGTCGAACGTGCCGCGAAACTTTGAACAAGATGATTGTATCTCTCTCTTTCTCTTGCTGGTGAAAAATGGAGATGTCTGAAGCACCGATGAAGTTGCGACCGGTCCTCGGTGCGCGCGCGCACTGATTCGAGGAGTTGTTCTGTTTCTCTCTTCTTTTTCTGACGGGGTGGCGCAATCAGCGTAATACTTATTTAACGAGCGGCTTTGGCGCTGCGACGAATGGAACGGTACCGCGTGAGCCTGCTGTTTCTTCCTGCATCGATGCTAATTAGGGGCTGATTTTAAAATTCGTATCCGAGCGAGTGACTGGCATTCACCACTTTGTTCGACGAGTCGACGATGACTTCGATGCGCTTAATAATGCAATGAAGAGATGGATCGACTAGTCGTCGGGGAAAGTAAGTTGTCAGAGAAAGCAACTACTCGACTCTCAGAATCCCATGCGTATTGACGACTATCTCTACGCATAACAATAATTAATATCGCAACACGAATAATCACGGAGAGCACATCCTTAAAAGCGGAAGCGAGATCCGCTGCAACGCGGTGACACACCTAACTCTCAAAGGGAGAGTGAACGCCATGCCCATAGGGAGCCAGTTGACAACGCCCGCAGACACACAAACACAGACATAATACAGTATCCACACTCACGTGTCGCAGAAAGACTTTCGCGAGCGTGGGACAATGCGACCTTCGTATGCGCCGCGAAAAAAAACGAGCGCTTGTCTCCGCGGCGAAGCGTTCGCAGATGCAGGCAACTGGGTCGCGCGAGCAGTAGGCCTCTCCAATTAAGAAAAACGGACTTGCCGCGCGCTCTGCATCCGAGCGCGGCAGTGCAGGGAAATGATCCGGCGTGTGCGGCACACGCGCGATCCCGAAACGTGATCCACGATCGGAACTCGTCTGTGTGGGTGTGTGTGTGTGTTTATGTGCTTTTGTACGACTGTAGTTTGCCGCTGCCGGTGTGTGAGGGGCTGAACTTTCGAGAAAGGAGTGCTTACGTCGATGATTAGGAGGAGAGGATGTTGATGATTATGATTAAGAGATAAGTACTGGGCACGATTATTGGAAACGGACTTTCGACGAGCTTTGCGGTTACAGCCCGGGATGCCGGCCATTTGAGAAAGAGAGAGAGTGTGGTTGTTTTCATGTTTGCATAGCGCTCTTAACGAGAAGATTAATTACGCGATCGAAGTTATGATAATTAATCACTCTGCCAGGGGAAAAATTTCGGGCGATAAGAGCCACTCGATACTCACTCGATATGCTTGATTTCTGCGGGAGTTAATTAATATTGCCGGTAGTTCTCGAAAGCTCAACTATTGGCACATAATAATAACAACTACCGGCGGATATGGATGCTAACTGAAACCTATTTATTCAACGTATTCAGAAATGAAGAACAACATAATTATACTCGCCCGTAAACGATCCGAATTCTCCCGACTGATCCGGCGTTCGCGCAACAGTTTGTCGCGCCGGCGGTGTTGGCATATAGCGTAAAAGAGGCGAGGAAGCTCATTAAAATAACGCTGCGGCTCAGCGAAATATTCTTCCCAAGTTATCCCATCGCAGGTGCTTATTACGCACGCTCGCGGGTTTAATGGTGCTTCCGCGAGTGCATCAGAGCCGTGCTGCTGCACGTGTGCTGGGAGTATAGGCTGATGTGTTTTGAAAAATCTCGGTGGGAGGGTTTGGCAAAAGGAAATTAGAAGTGAGAGGCATACATCGTCGAGCGCGATGCTGTGCGCTGAGAAATTCTGATTGATTTAGTGCTGGATTTCCGTCGATCCTCTCAAGTATTCTACGCAAAATATCGAATGTCATCAAAAATATATAAATTCAGTGAAATTCGCGCTTGCACAACAAACTCTCGAATCAACTAAACGCCGTTTGATGAACTTAATTATAGGGCTTGTTGTCTGATTTAAAGTAGCCGCTAGATATCGAACTCGCGTTTACGCGGTAAAAGCCCAGCTTTCCTCGTTGACTTTCTGCAGCGTGCGTGTAACGCAGTGCGAGAAAGAGAGAGAGAGAGAGAGAGAGAGAGAGAGAGAGAGAGAGAGAGAGAGAGAGAGAGAGAGAGAGAGAGAGAGAGAGAGAGAGAGAGAGAGAGAGAGAGAGAGAGAGAGAGAGAGGAGGCAACGGCTGTCGATGCGCAGCGGTAGCGTCGGCGACGCAGAGGAGGCTTCACTTTCAATTAAGATGTCTGATACGCCCCGCGTCACAAAAGACCCTCGGTAATTAATGACCTAGCTGCGACGCGCGTGTAAGACTTTTTATGTTTCAACAGAGCTTTTTTTCATCGGGTGACTTGCAGAATTTTAGGCTCGTATACACACGAAAGACACGTGTGTTAAATACGACGAGCTGTTGCAGTAAATTAATTTTTGAGGGAAGCTGTTAATACCTTGTGAATTCGACGTGCGTTCATTTAATTTGGATCTGGATGACTCGTACGAAAAATTACAAACACCGTTGCATTCACTGCGCGATAAAGCTTATACTTTTTCCTGGTTAAACCTCTCGAGATGAAAAAAGACAAAGTGTCACAATAAGCCACTCAATTTTTAATTTTCCACAAACTTTTCGCCTGCAAAAAGCCTCTCTCACTCGTTAATATCGTCCTTTTCACGCGTGACACGCCAGATATACTCTTGCGGATTGTATATTACAGGAGCGTCGATGCGGGCACAATATACAAACACTGAAAAAAACACAGCCATTTTAACTGAACTCGCACCAGTAATCCGTCATTGTACGAAAACTCCCCAAAAGTTTTTGCTGGTGTCCCGCGTAAGCGACCAATTTTACGAGTCGCGACTCGCCAAAACTACCAGTGGCACACCGTTGTTCTTACTGAACAGTCGCTACGGTGGCAGAACGGTTAAAACTACCGGACTTTACAGCAGAAACGACTGTGTTTTTTTTCAGTGCACACACGAGCGATCGAAGATCGCGATTAGATTCGAGAGCCACGCGGTGCCGCTTGTCATCTGAAACGCGGGGTATAACGCGCGCCGGATACACCGACGCTCTCTAAAACGCCGTTCGACGCCGCGTCTTAAATTTCTATCCCCCGTGGATATCGCTCCTAGCCATCGGATTGCGTCGACTTTGGGTAAATAACGACGCAATTTTCAATTAGCCTCGCACGCGGTAGATTGAATCGATCAAACAAATTTCTTACGAATTCTTCTTGGAGAAAAATGCCTGCACTCCTTCTCGTAGCCGTGCCGCGAGGATCCCCCTCTTAGCCAGTAACTTATGTGCGAGTCCTTGGAATTGGCAGCCGAACACCTATTAATTATATACCGTATAGTCCTTGGAGAAAGTGAGTTTTTTGCTCTCCTTACAAACTTTACGCTTCTTACACACATGCGCTCCCCCTCCTTTGAAGTACAACCGCGCGCGCAGTCTCGAGGTCGTTTGTTGGTTAATAAATTTGCGAAGTAACGAGACGGGAGCTGCAAAAAAACTGAGCTTCGTACTCTGTGCTTTCTTTGCGCCGAGCGCGCGCCGTGTTTTATGCTTAGGAGGGCGAGAAGCTGCAGCGTGCACGCGCTCCCCGAGCAGTATTCACTTACTGAAATTTTTGTAATTTTATATATTCCGGCAAGCAAGGCTGAATTCTCCTATGATTATATCTTCTTTAAAAACACTTGGGGCTTTTTCAAGGCTGCGCGTGTGACGGCTCTGAAAGCTTCTCCGTCGTCGAGGAGGCAAGAAATTGAAGTAGGAGAAAAAGGATAACGACACGATATCGGAAAGAAAGCAATAGCGTCGCGTCCCTGTTTATTTTCTTCCCCCGAATTTTTACGTGATCTCTGTATGCGGGAAGTGTCGATCCACACGGTAAACTTTCGATAGCGGAGATACAGACTCGAGGGACCGTATGTGTGCTCAGCGCGGCACACAATGTATGTTTATGATCTGCTCTATCGAAAGACTCTTCCGAGGCGTAAATCATAAGTGCGGCTGGAAAATACGTATACAGCCCTGTCGCGTATATCACAAGTCAGCGTACTTTTTTACGGAATAACTTACGCGTCTTCACTTTCTTTAATATCCTCGACCCTGGCTCTGTAATCCTCTGATAAATTACTGCACCAATGGCAGGAGTTTTTCCGATTTTTCTCTCACTTACGTAAGTGCAAGGCTACAAGCGCGCAGAATTTACACACGCCCGCGACGAGAGCGTGCAATTGTATATTCAAATATTTATGAAAGACCGTTTTGTGAAATTTACGGGCGGATAGTAAAGTCCGCGAACGATAACTTCTTTCTGTTATTACCAACCGAAAAACGCAAGTCTGCATCGAGGAAAGTGTAAATTAGCATTCGTGTTATTAAACCGCACTGTATATTACGCCTTAACAATCCGGGGGCTGCATAACGCGCGCACAATTGAATTCAAATATATTTATCGCCCGGAACCCGCCGGTGCAGCCGCAACAATCACTCCGCGAAGAAACCGTTGAAACGTCTCTCGCTTCCTCTTTTCTCTCTGAAAAAGAGCAGAATCATGAAGAATTCATCAGACGACGCCAACAACAAACACCCTGGAGGGAGATTTAAAGACAAGCTTCTTCCCGCGCAGAAAACAGAAATCCGCGCGAGAGCGTCTCATATACACACAAAACGACTGCGAAACCGGAAACTGCTGTACACGGCGCTGGAGCGAATCCTCGAATATAAGCGAGCATGTCTCTCCGGAAAAAAAAGAAAGGGAGAGAGAAAGAGGAAAGAAGGAAAAAGAGCCGCGCGACAGCCGCGCCGACATCGAACAAGAAAGAGAAAGACGAAGGAATAAGGCGCTAAGAGAAACGCTTCGGACAAAGAGACGAAGAAGCAACAGCAGCGGCGAAGGTGAAGGAGGAGAAGCCGCGAAAGATCTTCGGCAGATCTTCCAGAGAGAGAGAGAGAGAGAGAGAGAGTCGGGAATTTCAGGGCTGAGGGGAGACACGCGGGCGCGACGACGAGCAACGAAATGGAAATCGAGGAGACGACGTAGCTGATACGCGCGCGATGCGAGAGAGCCGTGTGACGACGGAATAAAGCAAGTGCTGGTGTATGGCACATACGCTCAGCTATACTGTCGCCGTCGGGGCGACGAAAAAGAAGCCGAGGGGATTGGAATATACGCTGCGCGTTGCTTTGAATGTTAAACGATTTTACGCGACGGGTCGAGGGATTCGGAAATATTGCTTCGTATTATGGTAGAGTTGGGTGTTCGGGAACTTGACTTTTAATCTTCCTATAGATTGAAAATTTTCACACGTCGACGGGAAGCGTATCAAATTACGTGCCGTCTATTATGCCGGATAAACAATTTGAGAAAGCTGCGTGCGTTAGGATATTCCTCATTAAAATTCATGTAACTTTTAGCATTTCGCCAACTCACAGCGCAGCAGTGAGCTTCAATAAAAATTAAGCCTTTCGTTGCAATTCAGTTCAATTATACTCTTTTCAAAAATCGCCTTTTCATTCGAAATTACTAAATAAGCACTGTTCTCAACAAAGCGATCGCTCCTCGAAAATAAAAAAAAACAATACATCGTCACAGCAAGAATCTCTCCCCGCGAAAAGTACTCAGCATGCGACAGCACTCGAAAGCCCCCTCGCATGGAGAAAGAGAAAAAGACGGGCGTCGCGCAGGTATATATAAGCGCCGGACTCGCGCGCTTCAATCATTGTCAATCAGTTTGAATGCGTAAACGTGCGTGCGAGATCGCGCATACCCGGTGTGCCTTCGGTGAAATCTGATTTGCAAGGAGCGAGCTTTCGAATAACTCGCGCCACACGACGCTCTCTGTCGCGCGCGCTTTCGCGCCGAATGCCAATTGCTGCTATGCTGCGGGTGTTTACTACTGGGAAGCATCTTGGAATACGATTTCGCGTGTGTGGCACGCCGGATTGGAATGAGAGAACGTTTTTTAGAATTGTTTTGGAGCGATGTATTTTTTACTATATGTACTGTATATTTTTTTCGGTCCGAAGGACAAATTACACCATGATGCAGCATCGGATTTACAAAGTAACGCGATCGGAAAAACAAAAATACTTCCTGCCGTGCGACTAGACGAGTGAGAGCCGCGCATTCATCGTCGGGCGCGTTTTTCTTCCACAAATATCAATTTACCATCTCCGCACAAAGCCTATAATGTTCCACTAAGTATCCATTTAGCAAATTGAAATTGAATCACGGCACCGATCTGTCCATCATCCTGCGCGAATAAAGCTTCTAAGCGCATAAATCCGAGCCGCCTATCCCGCGTGCAAAAAGAACCCGTCCCATTACATAATTACTCCGCGCGGCTCGCGCTGTATACCAACGCTGACGTCTCGTGCGCGTGCGGCAAGGCTTCGGAGCCATAGGAAAAAAAAACGACAACTCTCCCGGCGCGGTGCAGCACCTTTATTAACGTCGGCAGCGACTCGATGCCAAGGTAGCAATGAAGGAGCAATTTCATCGCGCGCAACTGGAATACTGCCCCGGGCGCCGTCTCTGCCGTCGTCCGTTTTTCACGCGCGACTAGCTCTAACAACCGAAACGCGCGGAGACCAGAGGAATATATAGTGTGGACATCGAGCGCGTGCCGTGGCTTAGAAAAGTGGCTATAGACAGCTCTGCGGGTAATGGACTTGGCTGATTACACCCGATGCCGTACTACGGAGTTTCCATCCTTTTCACCGAGCTCGTTTCTTTTTCTTTATTTGTTGTTTATAGTCGTTTATTGTTTGCATTTATTAATTTGGCAATTGTACGTATCCATGTATACAGAATTATTTTCTTGGAATGTCGAAATTCAATCGACTAAATTTTCCAGAAATCATTATAGAGCAAACGATGCGTTCGTAGTTGATATAGCGTGGTTTTGTGCTCGTCGCGGTTTTCACCGTTATAACCCTCACTCCGTATAGCGTAGCACCTATATATACCAGCTTCTCGGTCGCGACACCTTTTCCACGCGCGCGTATACGTATGCACCGCTCGATTATCGCCGATGTATAAGTAGCCAAACGAAACGCTCGATGACGCTGATCGTCTCTTATCTTGATCCTCTCTCGCTCTCCTCTCCGCGTTCGACGCGTACGTGTGTACACTACTCTCTCACTGCGGGGGCGTCGAAGAACATTATACGTCTCACGAGTCTGGATCGGTTTTTCGAAGCTTTACGATCTTCCCGCGGCTTTTGGGATTTTCTCTTTTTTGGCATTGAGTGTCTTTTCAAGATGATACGTATCTCTCTCTCTCTCTCTCTCTCTCTCTCTCTCTCTCTCTCTCTCTCTCTCTCTCTCTCTCTCTCTCTCTCTCTCTCTCTTTCGAAGTTCAGCTTTGTAATGGTTACATTGACCTGATTTTGCACATTTCCTGAAATGCTTCTCTACTGTATAGGATTTCCTCCGATGTGGAACGAAACTGAAAGATCTACTACGGGAAAGGATGATGATGTTGTCATGTCAACACGATGCACGCTGATTTATTGAACAGTTTTGAGGTGCGCATTTTGAAACAAGTCGCACTGCATTAAGATATATGTGCAATGTAATATAAAGTGATTTGTGAAAAAAGAAAAAAATCTTCGCAGACGAAAATTTCAAGTATTTATAGAAAAGATA
The DNA here is from genome assembly GCF_009193385.2 of Nasonia vitripennis. Lineage (NCBI taxonomy): Eukaryota > Metazoa > Arthropoda > Insecta > Hymenoptera > Pteromalidae > Nasonia > Nasonia vitripennis. Next base: position 10,033,912 of record NC_045757.1, read on the forward strand.
TTTTTCAAAATCTAGCTTTGGATCAGTATAGGATAGGAAAATCACAGGCAGCAGATGCATTGCCGAGCGCGCCGTCGAGTTGGGCCGTTTTATGATTTTAAGCTTTTGGAGATGCAGCCTTTGTTTGACGATAGACAAAGCTATGCAGCAAACAGATGCCCAGATAAGCGACAGCGGTGCAACAAAAAGACGCCAGTCCGTTCTCTCAAGTCTCATTGCCACCGTGTCGCATACCTGGATATGGGCGTCTTTCTTTCGGTCAGCTGTTGGGGAAGCGTCGAGGGGTTTAGTAATGTCCTCAGCGGAGAACAAGCCTCAGTCATCCTTCGGCGTCAGTAGAGGAGGGTTCCCGACGCTGAAGTTACTCACAATTATACTCTTGCGCTTTTCAATTTTTTCTGTGTTAAAATAAGCTCAAATTTACGCTTAATAAGTAGAGCCTCGACACAAGTGTAACCATTCTCTAGAATCAGTTTAGGGTGTCAGCTGTTCGAAAGCAGAACTGATCATTTTCTTATAAGCTATTATTTAGTTTCTGTTGTACAGAATGAAGGCTGTATATTTGCTACTCGTTATTTTAATTTTTATATCCGAAATGGTGAGGAATATTGATATTTTATTTCTTAAGCACCTGATTATCAAGCGATATGTCGAATCAAACTATTTATTAAATAAACAGGTTCAATGCAGCCCACTTCCAGAATGTGAAGATCGGAATTGGTACTGCCGTAGCTTGTATCGTGCAAGGAAATGTCAGGTAATATTAATCTTTTAGACCTAAAAATTAAAATGTTGTGTTTCAGTCTATCAAATGAAGCAATAACAAGGGCATTAATTGTTTGTTTTCAGAAAAAGAATGAGTGCTTTCCCACAACGTTATTTGTTCTTGAAGTGAGAAAAAAATTAGTGACTCCACCAATGTCATATAGAAACGGACCTCTACCCTGGCATGTATCTTACTAAGAACTGGCCATTTATTAGGTAGTAACTACGTTAAATCCTAAGAACTGACAAGTTACTAGCCTGTTCTTAGACTCATCTCTACACGAATCAAAAGTAATTCATACATGATGTCAAATTTTCTTCAACCCGATTTTTTTTAATCAAGTACTTACAATTTGTCCGAATCTCAAAATTTTCACAATAAACTAATTTGATTTCTCTAAAAACAAAATAAACCTTCTTTTTATGACGAAATTATATATTGTGTTATTTATATATCCTTTAGCTCTGTTTAACTACTTAGATTATAGCTGATTTAAGCATTATAATCATTAAATATCAATTAATTTCATTCTCATACGTATAAATAATATTTATAGCTTGTCATTTGGAATAAAAACGCGTTTAGAAAAATCAAGACCATGCTATCTATTTTATACACTTTCGTCTAACGTATTATGCTATAACATTACTCAATTGCCTCTTTATTACGGTTGATTGGTAAATATGGAATCAAATAAAATGAATTGAGCTAGATATTACGATCAAGCCACCTTAAAATATGCAAATCTAGTTATTCGCGTACAACACACACCTATTATACTAAACGTTGAAAACGTTTATGATACAAATGACTGAGAAGGTTACTCGTCAGATACTAAAGCGCCGACTCTGTGAGAAACGAAAACGCGCTACATAAAATAAAAGAAACAAGTTTCTCTCCGGCGAGTCACCGTCGTATATATTCGCCGATGATTTGTAGCTGATCGTTGCAACGCAAGAAATCATCCTCGTATCTTCGGTTCCGGTGACGGCAGCAAAAAGGATTTCGATGTTAAGCTCGAGACAAGTAGCGAGAAAGGAAGCTCTAAAGAAATGGTGATAATTCTGAAAATCAATCTTGCGAATTTCTACGAATTCCTATAGATATGCGCTACCACCGGATTGCTACTTCCCGAAGTGTGTTACTGAAATGTAAAAATCAACTTGAATGTTGCACTTCGACGTAGCTTTCGATTCACCATCAACTTGAGAAATATAGTCGTTAAAAACTTTGCCACATAACTGTGAAATATCTCGACTGTCAAATCCCACCCGACAAATTAATTATAATCAAATTAAACGAAAAGAAAGTCAAGCCAAAGGCAAAGGCTAATTTAATAACAAAAGTCCAACAGGCCAAAACCACAATACACGGTAAAAAGTCTATCGTCGAATTTTCTCCCGCGCACATCCTCCGCTTCAAAAGGCCATAAAACTTCCAGCCGCATGCGAATGCGACACAATCCGCGTGCCCGCAGACGACAATTTGGCAGATATGGGCCAACTGCCGCTGGAAAGCGGAGCATCACGATGAATAACGCATGCTAGCCGCGCATACCTACAAGTCTGCCCAGAAGAGAAGAGAGCACACTGAGAGAAAAATGATGGACTCGTTGCTGGTGAGTCCCCATGGAGCATATCCTGCGCGAGCGGTCTGGAGTAGTTCCAGGTGCTGCCGCATATAGTGCATATTCATGTCAGTTATAGATAGATGTTTTTACTCGAAGGAAATTGGAATATATGGTTTAGTTGAAATCTTGTGTCTTCCTTGTTATGAAAGTTCGTAAATTCTCAAGTATTAATTTATATGCATAGTCTAACCTCCACAAAGTTGAGATTGTATCCAATATATTTGAAATACAACTTTTTAATGCATTTGCAAATATATAGATTAAATAAACTAATGTTTAGAGGAGGAGAAAAAGGTATCTATAATATTTTCTGTAAACCTAATAGTTTTTCAATTAAAAATCATGCAAGCTTAGAAAAATCAAAATTTGTCAGATTTTTAATTGAAAAACTATTAGGTTTACAGAAAATATTATAGATACCTTTTTTTTATCTTGCTTTGATGAAGAATTAGCCAGTATTTTTTTTTATTTCTGTAGGTCTCTAAATAAAAAAGTTGAAATTTGGACCAAATCACCGATAGAAGCAAAATTTTTAGGATCTCCTCTAAACATTAGTTTATTTAATCTATATACTTGCAAATACATTAAAAAGTTGTATTTCAAATATATTGGATGCAATTTCAACCTTTTAGAGCTTTTATTATGCATATAAATTGATATTGAAGAATTTATCAACTTTCTCAAGAACGATGACCTAAGATAGAAAGTCAATAGAAAATCTCAGATTACTTCTGCGAAGGGACAATTCTTGACTGGCATGCTATAATAAAAATATTAGAATAAGCTTTTTGTATACAATTTGAATTTACTTTGAAAATTTCTTTAATGAGAATATCTCTTTTCTTAGTCTGAGCTAATTTAATAATTTTAGCAGCAGTTGATGGCATTAATTGAATGAAAATCTGCTTTTTCCTCCGTCTTATCTCACGCACAAAACACTCACGATTATACGATAATCGTAATTTTGCGAAAAACCTAAAAACAATCCAGTCATAGTGCTGTCGCGCGTGCATGCACGTGGTCCGTAAATTCCAAGGGGCCTGCCGCGATAATTGGGGTTACGCCATGGAATTATTGGCGGGAGAGAGCGCCTGCAATTTTTCCATAGCGCTAGTCGCAGTCCAGGCGGCAGCACTTGGAATTACTCCAGGCTGCTCGCGCAGGATATACTCCATGGTGGATTCACCAGCAACGAGTCCATGATTTTTCTCTCAGTGCAAGAGAGACACTTTTGTGTCCGCGTGTCTCGTTAGCGCGATGCATAGGTAGGTGGTCGCGGTGTCGGCCGCTCGTATTTATGGCGCGAGAGAGTAGGTGGGTACGTCGCCCTTTGCGCGCTGCTTGTAGTATACGTTCACAACTTTGATGGAGTGTCCTTGGAACGTAGATCCGCGCCCCGTCGTCGCTGTTCAACTTGAAATCGACAGCGTTTCCGGACGGCCGAGCTCTTTTGTGGTGTTTCAGAGGTAGGACGTTGCGGCGAAAGGCGGTAGTGGATACAGCGTGCTGGCTATGAGGTAGGAGTATGTGGAGCAAGTATAGCGCAGGCGTCTAATTGAGATATTCTGGGAATCGTGGCGGGGCAATGTTGCAGCGAAAGAGATATGGCTTTATTAGGAGTCGGTGCGTGCTTCACCCGCGGTTATGTGCAGGATGGAGCGAGTTATAATTTTATTTCGTCATGTACGCTGCTGCAGAAGGTGTAATATAAATATTCATCTTATCCGCATTCTCAGGTCGAAAAATGCACACTAAAATATCCTGGTCGATAATTTTTCGCACGCATCCGATACAGTAATTCAAAATCGACAGCTTAATATTACAAATATATAGGCCTGGCCAGCAAATACACGTGGTTTCCCGCAGCGAAAAGCAAGAGCGCGGCTTCCGCACCACATGCTCCATTCCCATTAATCCTGAAGAAAGTTGAAGAAAGTTACGTCTCAAGATTGCACCTTCAACTTCCTGAATCCTGATCCACATACTGCCCTTCACCTTAACCTCTTCTTTATCTCCCGCCGCGGACAGCAGGAGCTTTCATTCACAGCCGCGCGCGTGAAAAGAGATCCGCGCAAAGAAGTATGTACATAAGAAAGACAAGCGGCGAGCAGCTCTTTCACCGACTACCGAGTGATCGACGATAGAGATTGGGGATTTTGGCGCGGAGGCATCGCTCGAGTGCGTTTCTCCGATTATTCAAGCTGCCGTTGCCGGTTTTTCGTGCGTTCGGTAGCCTATAGAGCTTCTGCGGGTTTCCGATGCACATTATAGTTACGACACGCGCCAGCAGTAATGAGCATTGCCCTGTACCGCGCGGTTCGTATAGGAAATATTCTGCGAATGAATCGATACCGTTGGTCGCGCCGATGTGTGAAAGTATGCAGGAAAATATCGGTGTGGATAAGGGTAGTTTGATGAGGCGAGGAATCGCCGATTTTTCTAAACTTACGCCTATACGTATGAATATTTCAGAGAGTATGTATACAGTGTACTATGCTTACATCGAGAAGTAATCCTATCAATCGTCTACAAACAACAATGTGTTTAGGCCGAGATTTTTAAAAATAATTGTGCGTTGATGCGCTTCGCACTTTTTTAATGACTAACTACTATTAATTACTATTAAAGCCCTTTTTTCAGACAAAATAGTTATACCCGGTTTTCGTGAAAACAACAGCTGGCTACGTATAAAGTAGTATAAGCAAATACAGAGATTATTAGATTGTAATTAAATCGACAAAAATTAAAGTCACAGATAGAGCCATTTCAGAAACGATTGACTTATTTCTTTATTTCTCAATCTATTTACTGATTGTTTTGCGAGATTGGCAGTTGTTTTTACGTATTTTCGCGTCTCGAGGTACGTGTTTATGCAATCGCGATTTCGTTCCGCCTTTTATCGCTATACGTTCGTTCTCTCGACTCTCTTCCTCTCCGCCCCCCCCCCTCTCACTTTTCGCATAAATAATGTTTTGTCGTGGGGATTTTATGTGCTCGCGAAAGATGGTGACACGATTGGTGGGGCATTTATTTAGGTACTCGACTTTTTCTCTTCTGCTCGTCTCCTTGTTGTTCTCCGTCGCGGGATTGTTTCGTCAGAGATTCGGGTCAACAATGCTCGTAAAAAATCTCCGTTTCCGTGGGCCTTAACCTTCCGCGGCTAAATGGGATATCATCTCTCTTGCTTGACGATTTTATGGAGTCTTTGGAGACCGGATTGAGACGCGTTAGCTCAGCGAGAGAGTGCATTTGGATCCGGCGCATTCGGTTTTATTTCGTTGCGCTGGTGGACTTGAGCATGCTGTGAGCCTTTTTATTGGCTTACTTTTGCGGTTTTAGAGATAAGCTGGTTTACGAGTCTTCGTTGCATTGACGATTTTATGCTGATTCCTCGTTGGTCCATTTCCGTAACAATGAGCGAGTGTTATTTTATTTGTAAGACAAATAAATGGGGTTTATCTGTTTCCCGCGTAGTTCCACATTTCAGTATCCTTATAAGGCAAAGTCAATTATTTCGTGACGTTTTAGAACGGAAAACAGAGAATGAAATGACAGACGTGTGAAATATCTATAAAAACACATGAAAAATGGTACGTATGATAGAGATCTTGCGCAACTTTTGACTTTCAATTTACACCTCCGAAGAGCATTAATGCACTTTGTTTGACCTTAAAAATCTCGCGTGCGAGGAAAGAAAGCTAATTTTGTCTCAATTAGAATTTGAAGTTTACAACGGACAAAATTGAATTTTACGACCCGCAAATGTTCCGCGTCTTCCTCGCAAAATTTACAGTATGTAATACGCAAATCATCGCTTTTGTTTGAAATTCGAAAAAGTTGCTAATTTTAATTTATGTGCTTACTATACGAGCTTAGAATCATTTTTCATATAATTATTAAGAATATAGTGCATACAGTTTAGAATAGAACAGAATTACCGTTTGTCGGTTGAACAGAATTCACTTGCAGGTAGGCACTAATAAACACTAAATTCAGAATCAAATTTCCGGTAACCCAAAACAATCAACTCGCAAGAATGTCGACATATCCCGCTGTATTAATATTGTCGAATAATCGAGCCACCCCATCGCCATATTAACGCCTCTCGCAGCATCCATCCAGCGAGTGGAAGAAAGCCGACTTATCAGTCTCCTCCGCACGTCTACTAAACTCTCTCTTCCCGCAATACGCACCGCCTCGATTAGCAATATCGCTGTGTGTGCAGGCACTCGGCTCGATTTATCATATCGCGACCCATCCAATTAAAGGCGTTTTGTGTCGTGTAACCCTCCGAGCATGGCAATTCGCTCCTGTGGATAACCGCGCAGCGCTCCTCGAGTGTTTCGAGGGGACATGCACGTGGCTGCCGCGCGTTAATCCGATTGTCGATGGCGCAGGAGGCGAGAGAGTTGCTCGAGATGGATCGTGAGTCCGGGACGTAGAGAAAGGGGAAGCCAGGCAGAGGAGATGTGATGGGGTGGATTGTGATGCAGATGTCTTGCGGTATTGTCGATTGGCGGTCTGGAATGTACTGCCGCGGACGAGGAGTTTTGTATTTGCGATCGTGGAATTATTGTTTGGGAAAAAGATGCAAGAATCGTGCGAAAGAAATAAACTACTATAAATGACTAACGCTCTTGTTTTCGCGATAAGAAGCATATAAAACTGGCGATTGTCGGCTGAACGAGTTTAGTCAAGCTTCGCCGGTTTTAACTACACACTAGTTATTCTTTCGTCTTCTACATTGCTATTGCAAATTCACAAGATGATGATGAAGACTTTACTCTGGCTCGTGATCACAGTTTTCGCCGTATCGCAGATGGTATGAGAGCTCGTTTTTATTTTGTATACGACTTTTCCAAGTTTCTATCAGTCGCGATAAATTATTATTTCAACACTGTATAATCATGAGCGTTAGTATAGGCGCAGTGTAACGACGAAGTTGAAGCAGAAGAAGTGACCACCACCAAACGTTCCAGAGGTGGTAGGCGGAGGGGAGGACGTCAGCTGTGGTAGTAAGCTACGCACATCACTCACAGTTAAAGTTAAAAATATTTTGAAATAAAGTATTATTTATGCAGAACAAAATATTTACCAGCGTTTACGTTTATATTTCGTGTCACATACCTAACGTATACGATGCGTTAAAAAATTCTCACACGATTCACCAAAAAAACCGATCTAAAAAAAACTAAAAGCTAAGCAAAGGAAAGAAAGAAAGCACCCCAACACCACAACCCGATGAAAAGCAGACGAGTAGAAGAAGAGCGAAGCAAGTATACACAAAGAGCGAATCCAGAGCCGCGCGCTGTATAACACAAAGGGTGCCGAAAGTGCCTGACGCGCGACGTGTAACAATACACGCGATCGAATCAAGCCCGCGCCGCCAGTGCCTGTATCTCTGGCACAGACACCCTCCAGCCGATTTTTCTCCACACACGAGTTACGTGGCCGATTCGACGCGCTCACGCCTCTCTCCTGCACGGTTCTTTCTTTTTTCCACCTCGCTAGAGGAGGATGCATATCGAGACCCCCGGTGAGGATGAAATCGCCGGGCTTAATAGCGACTCCTCGTTTGGGAATTCGCAATTAAACCGAGTGATTTTTGCGTTTCGCGCGACGATGACGGGCCACGTCGATGGAAAGCACGATGTTTATTTAGTCGCTTTGGACAGTGCGTTTAACTCGAGGGTCGTAAAGAATGAACCTACATGTATAATAAAATCGACTTTCGAGCAGAGATAAGCTGCGCACAGTCACGAGACACTCGTTGGAATTTTTCCACTGCAGAATAATATCTCTCGCTCTTTCGCGAACGGTGGCGGCAGCCGGACTTGCGCGAGATTTATGCACGTCCGAAATAATAAACGATCTGATAATTAACGTGAGAAAAGTTTAATTATACACCGATATCGGACGTCGAATCTGAAACGCGCGCCCGTACTGGTAGCGCGCGCGCCGACGAAAGCAAATGGAAATAAGAAAATCGCGCAGTGCCTCGACATTGAATAAAGATACAGGCAGTTCGCATTACACGCGCCCATACAGTCGATCGAGAGGGAGAGAGAGAGAGGGGCCTTATCGTAATTACGCATTTCTAAATGGCAATAACTCGCCATTTCACCTGCGACACACCTCCGCGTATCTCATTCTCTCTCGCTTCCTTATTTCTGATGCCCGTTTTCAAAATTGTACACGCTCGACGGATAATTGTTTTCCTTGATTCTGGACCTGCTAGCTGTTCCAGGCTGGAGTTCCTTTTTGAAGAGACAGCTGCTGTCTCTCGGCTATTACGCTTGCGGATTTTCATTATCTTGGCTGTGTTATTAACTCGTTTGCATAATTCTCTATCTCGATGTAATTCTTTAATCAGCGCCATTAAATACGCCTTCAGTTTTGTTTCAATGCAGTTGTAAACTTTTCAATCACAAAGGGAACTTGGTATTTTTAACCATAAAACTCACATGGAAAATAAAATCCGTATCTTTCTCTAATCTCGAAAGAAAAAATCCTCTTTTCGACTCTCCCCTACAGCACACCATCCGCACAGCCGAGTTCCTTTGTTTTCATTTTCGTCACCGCTCTCCATAAACGTCCATAAACTCTCTCCGCGCGTGTACGCGCACGCACGTATGCGTTTATCCTGCGCCGAGATCTTATAAGGCGTATAGTAGCCCCTGCGAGGCATTTTATTAATCGTCCGTAGGTCGAATAATCGAGGCTGTTGTTCCGCCGATGCAGTGGATATTGCGTCACGTACAGCTCACTCGCATACTCGAGAGACTCCGGAGCTCCATTTTTCCAGCAACGGCATATTAACGCGAGTGAAATTTTCATGCGACAGGATCATTACGCCGCGCGCGATTCTCTTCCGCGATGCCGATCCAACAATGAACGGGTTTTCGCTCCTAGGGGATTATATGCGCGGCAGCGTTAAACGCGGATGCTAATTCGTTGAGATCTTTCCTGATGCTTACGTCGAGGAATTTTCCAGGCAGTTCGTTATCGTCTTTATGGGGATAATTCTGATATCGGTGTAATGTGCTCGGACGCCGGACGATACGCGATAAAAGGAGTGATACTCGCGAGCGAGCTGGTACATAATAATTTTCTACGAGCATTGTTATGTAAAAGCAACGAACGCTCTAGAACGAAACGAGTCGATAAACTCGCAGTTAAAAATGAGTGGATATATAAGTATAAAGAGAATAAAATGACTCACCTTTTTAGAAGCGATGCGTTTGACTTCGCTGAGGAGCTTCACAGCCGGCGACAGATAGGATTTGACGAAATTTTCGAGGTTGCCGTGATAGGCACAGACGAGGATGTCGCGAGCTTGCCTGGTCAGGATGTCGAGCACGCTCTCACCGTAAATCGGCCCGAGGTAGCTGCGTATCAACGAGGCGGCATCTCCGCGTACCTGAAGTCATGAGATAATACAGGGAGTGAGCAACGAACGAAATATTGTTCAGTTACGATGTTGCTTTTATGATATAACTGATAACTCAGTTCGCATTGAACTAATATACCATCAAGGTTTAAAACCAGATAATTTTTGTTGCAAAAGAAATTAATAAATATACAATCATCTAAACTAAACTAATCCCCGACTCTCCAGTAATTTCCAAACCCACAAGTGACCTCACCAGTTCAACCTCAAACTCGCAACAACGAGCCCAATCGAACGCAAATCATCAAACATCACGCCCGTCGACATCGCAGAGCGTAAATAAATTACCTGCCCCATTTGCAGCTTGCGCGTACGTGCGAAATAACGTCGCGTTCGCAAAAAGCACGTACGCGCGTGCTAATTGACGGGCCGAGAGCCATCATCGACGCGCGGCAAAGGGAATTTAATTACAACGAGCGCTGTTTGCGGTGCCTCATCTCATGCGAGCTGATGCGCACTTTCGACGATTCGGGAATCGATCGCGCCCAGGGTAGCTGTACAGGGTTGATGGAAGGGTTGGTGTTGGATGTTTATTTATGAGGGCCGCAGAGTGCGCGGGAGGTCAACGCGTGGTTTGACGCGTATGCGTGAGGTGTGGGATACATAGGCTCTCGAGAGTTGTTTAATGGAAGGGTTAGAGAAAGGAAGGAAGTCGGTGCTTGGTGGACGGTATAACGAGGAGCGGTATATGCACCCTTCACTGCTCTGTTGTCGAAGACGGTGAAGTTGCTTCACTTTGCAATCAGCCGAATATGAACTTTGGGAACGCGGGAATAACTGCGTTATCTTGGGATCGAAATTGGCGTATTATTTTGTGAGAAACTAATATTTTTAAAAGTGAAGCTTCTTTTAACACTTGTTAGATGTAAATATGAATAGCAAATTAATGTGTGTAAACACTCATACATCTGGCTGAATTACGCAAAGCTACAATGAATAACAGATTCGCGCGATCCTCATTATGATAACGATTGTAAGAGCGTTCGATAAATCCCGCCGCCCCATAAGTAAGCGAGACAAAAACTGCAGTACTCGCTCCATGAATAACTGCCATCTAGCGTGAAAAACCAGGGCAAGTGTTTCTCAGAGCCAGACGGAAGCGACCCACAGGCCACAGAGCAAAGTGAAAATGAGAGAAGGGGGAGAAGATAAATCACTTGGGGCGAGCCCCTGCGTTGTATCGGAGACAGAGCCGGGATCGAGGGGGTAAACAAGTTTAGCGTAATGCGACCAGAGGATCCGTGACACCGGTGTGGCGAGCAAATAATAAAATCAGAGCAATCGAGCGAGGTAATCGACGAGCTGTGGCCCCACTCGACACTGGCCGAAACCCATAACACTTATAGCGAGCACAAGTGCTTCTCGCCGCAAACGGATGGTCGAGATTGCGCCATAGGGTTGCGCAGTTTTTAGGGTCCATGGGCCGTATAGATTGTTTGATGAGCAACTGCTGCGTCTGGATACGGAACAAAATGGTCGATCGGAGATTCAAAACAAAATCAAAGCATATAGTTTTTCAAATTTGGCTTGTTTTTCCTACTACAATGAGATTTCTTATATACTTGTACTAAAAATGACAGAAAAAATCCTACGACCGCGTTCACGCCTTCAAACTTAACAACAGCACAGCCATTGCGGTATATGCAAAGCAAGATTCGCAGAAGACGCGCATATAACGCGCGCGCGCGCGCGCAAGTATTCATAAAAACAACGGCTAAAATTCAGTATTGTTCATTTGCCCGCGATAACACGGTACATTACAACTCCCGAGATCACCGCATACGTTAACTGTAAATAAACTGCCGAGTTTGAGGGATTGTCTTCTCGATTCTCATTTATCGCTGCTCCCCGAACGAGTCGCACGCGGCGATACACAATATATAGTGCCATACGCGCGCATACGCACTCGTATATTAATAATAATCGCTTTCCACGCGCGTGCGCCGGGCTGCGGAATACCACTTTATCTACATCTTGTATTTATTATAAGTGTATACTTTCGATTTACATACATATTGCGAGCGCGAGATGAAAGTCAGCAGCGCCGGGAGAGCCTCTATACTCGTCGTTTATCTGCGGTATGCATTACCATCTCGCGCACCTACTATACACGATATACCTACACACCGTACCGCTGCTGCTGTGTATATGCTCGGTTTTGTTCCTCCCTTTTTTTTAACGAACAGGAAGCTATTAAAGTTCGTAAATTCTTTCCTGCATCGCGCCGCACGTTTACATAATGCCGAGAGAGAGATGGATTTTTAGTGCGCGTCTCGAGTATAGCTCACTCCGCGAAGTGCGTTTTCGCGAGATGAGATGTGGATTCTGATTGCAAATCGCTATAAGTCGTTGTACGGCGGTTTCGTGATTATGAAGAGCAGTTTATTAGAGAAAGTACTGATCCTCCAAATGTACCTATACTATTATGAGTGTACTAAAAATCCAAAAATTGAAAGAGCCCACGTATGTCCATCGCCCAAGGCGAGCCGCGCAAGAACTGGAGGATCCCACGAGAATGTGGGTGCATTGTGTATCGATTGCAAGTGCATAAACATATCTCGAGTCTTCGCGGCAGTGGGGCAGCGTGTAGCAGTGCGGCCCTAACGGAAAGAAGGGAACGAGAGCCGAGAGCATATAACGTCGATGTAACCATTATACCCGTGGAGGCTCTTCTATGCTCTCGCCCACGTGCTTCCGCCCTCATTTCCAGAGCGAGCGCGCAGGGACACGCGCCGACTGGTCTTCGGACTGCGGTATATCCATCGTGCTGTCGTGCAACTTGACGGACGAGATGCTGATGATTTTTCGACCTATAATTGTGGCTGTTTTTTTCGGGAGCTTGCAGCGCCGGCTTAAGCTCGTCCTGATTGTTTCACGCGATTATCGTCTCTCTGTTATAATGTAGGTGATCGATCCCACTGTGTTGTTAAAAATTTGAGGACGTAAATTTACGGAGGAATAGGAAAGTTCGAATTTATGCGCGAAGCTAATGCATCTTTGGACACTTCGATGCAGAAATAAAAGGGTTGAAATTAGCTACAACTATTTATGGCTCTGAATTATATGTATAACGGCCTGTACTCGCACTACTTTCTACTTTCATATTACCCGCTCGCGAAAAAGTCATTGTAACTCGCCATAACAAAGTCTGCGTACCTGCGTACATATTACAAGTTTCAGAAGGTAATAATAACCCCACCGTCGTCGTCGCAGGTCCCCGAGCAATATCGCCCCCAAAAAAATCCCTTTCATGGACGAAGCCATCATAACAATATCGTCCGCTCGTCACAGCTCATCAAACTTCGACAGGAATCGCAAAGTTCACTCGTTCATTCATCGGTTTCACCAAGCGTGCAAACAAATCGAGCAAAAAGGGACGCACTCTGCATAGACGCGCGCGCACAGGATCGCGGAGAAAGAGGTGAAGAAAGGGGCGCGAGAAGAGCGAGAGCGAATCGAAAGGACCCAGAGGGGGACGGATCGAAGCGCGCGCGCGTATGTAGCCGGATATACCTATATAGGCTAGAGCCGTGTGTGTACGTCTGGTAAAGTGCATCGTACAGCGCGCGAATGCGCGGCGCCCCGAGGGACTTCCTTTCGGGATTTACGAAGAAAATAGAAGGCGCCGACGTCGATGATACGTGATGCGAGTGGAGTCGGTGCACCGGCCGGAGATTTTGCTTTCCGCTTGCGTTATGATGGAGCTACACCGGCTCTTTCCTTCTACATTTTTCGCTCGTGCTTCTTTGTTGCTGTACGGCGGCACGAGAGATGGAGAAGAATGTCACGGTGGATTTCATAACAGGTATTAGCTACGGGTCGGGACTGGAGTTCGAAAAATACAAGACTTAAAAATTTAGATTACACGAACAAAAGGCCTGGAAAACACAACAATGTAGCTTCATCGCTTATTATTAAACTTCTAAATCAAAAACCTTTTACCCTCTCTGTCACGCAGCAGCGAGCAAAAAGCAAAACATGAAATATCACCAGTAATTACAAGCCTACCCACCCATCGAAAAGAAATAAATAAAAAAGAACGCGACGTGCCAAGCGCATCGCCGCGTGTATAACAACAGACAAAACAACGTCCGAAGACGTTGGCTATGGGGCCGATTCGCGAACACAATGCGATTAGCCGCACACGCGGCCGACGCGCGTATCGCACGCCGGCGGACGGCAGGCATATTTCCCCGGAGCATCGAGCCGTGAACTCTCACCTCATAATTTAAAAGACCCCATACGGGGAGAGACGGGAAAAAAGGACGACACGCACGGGGCAGAGAGAGAGGGAGAAAGGAAGGTGACAAGAAAAGGAAAAAGGGATCGCGTGGTGCATAGTATAAAAAAGCGATTTTTTATTCGTGTCCCGATTTTCGTGTTTTATTCCATTGTTCCATAAATTTGAAAGTTGCACCTTAGTCGCTGCTCAAAGTGGAATTTAAATATAGAATACGTACAAAATTCGGTTACTCAGCATTTCGTAAAAGTTGCATTCAGATCGATCTTTAAAAATGTTAACGAAAAGAAGCCATAAATATTCATTATCTACAACGACGAGCCAAAGCTAATTTATGTTTTATTAAAAAATTTCGCAGTCTTCTGCAACAAAGTAATAGAGTGTTTGAAAAGTTCACAAAAAAACGCATACATATCAAGTCTGTTTAATCGACGCACACAAGGTATGAAATCGAAAGGCCATATCGTGTTTCAATATTTATACACGGTGTACGACGTACCGATGTTTAAGCAGTAGACAATTTATAGGCGAAGCTCCATCCTTTATCCACGCGAATAAAGAAATCGTTAGACAATGAACGAAGGGGTTACGAGTGCAGCATCCTCGGTGCAAGGGATAGCCTCGAAAAAAGAGCGCCGGGCAAGAGGGGGACACCGAGACAAATAAATAAAGAGCATGATTGTGGGGCGCGTGAGGTTTAATCGAACGGGTGGTGGTGAGCTTCTGTGTGTTCCGTTGAAGCTGTCATAATGGTATTGTATGACGCGAGCTAATGCGCCGATGATTTATTTTGTGGGAAAAACTCGGTATAAGAATGGTCAATTTATGATTTATTATGCAGCTAAAACATTTGAATACAATTTTCTCTTGAACCTTATCGTTAAAATTATTTGTCTCCTTATAAATATTGCACGTTTGTATGATAAGATTGTTAAAAAGGCACTAATCTTAAACCTCAACATGGATGGTTAGCTAATATAAATAGAGTAAGTAGTTCAATGAGAGTTCGTTGCGTTACTTAAATCACGAGCGAAGAGAAAATGTGGAATGAGATACATGAAAGCGAACGTAAATAAATGTTTAAATGTATATCAAAACGTTGCACTGAAACATTATACCAGTCTCACAGAAAATAATTTAGCACCTAACTCTATTACGCGTGAGTATATTAGCCAGTTTTTACACTTTCACTAAAAGTTAGTCGGAATATACGAAGAGTGAAACTTCAATACTAAATCAACAACAAAGTAACAAATAACGCTTTTGTCGGGCCTGTTGTACAGCTACTTATGATGCAAATAAGGGAGCTTATACTTCCAATATCGCGCATAATTTACATTTAATTAACGATCACTTTCGAGAGCTACAATAAGTAGATTCTTCTCAAACCCGTATGTTCTTGATCCACGCGCCCGTGTAAATCAAATGGAAATGAAGTTGACTAACAGTTATGCGGTGCGACTTCAGGCGGAAAACTGTTGAGCTGCTGCTGCAGTAGAGCTCTGCGCACTTGAACGCCAGCGAGAGAAATAAACTCTCGGTAGTTTTCCTTTTTCTTTGCCTTGTTTTCACCTTCCCTTTTACTCCTGCATATCTTTCTTTATTGAGTCTCATGATGTATATTTGTATAGTTTATTACCCGACTGTTCGAGGATAAGTAACTATGGGAAATTGATCGATTGGGTCAGTAGAAGAGAAAACGATGACGTGTTTGAGAAAACTGGTTGAGGTTGTACTTTTAGCGGCATACACGAGCGTCTGCAGATCATACTATTGAGTGTTATTTCGATTAAGGAAATGAGCATTCAAAGCGAGACACATTTGTTGCGTAAGCATGTTTAAAATAAATAGATTATAAATATAAGTATATATTTAGATTTCGGTACGTTTTCCTGGTTCAGATGGATTTTCTAACTTTTTCCTTATACGTAAACATTTATTCTACTTTTTTCTTGCTATTTTGCACGCAGACTCGTTCGAAGTCTTCCATATGTATTAAAAATCCATTTTTTGCGATTAGTTTTTTGCAAGAACCAAAAATTCACAACACCGATGATACACAACCTCCAAAGAAGAATCCAAACTAACAACCTCATATGTATGCATTTTTTTTCTCTTTCGGAAGGCTCTTTTGCAGCCACGCAAAAGAAAATTGCCCGTTGATGCGGGAAGTCATGCGCAATCGTTTGTTCACCGTTGCGAAGAATGGATCTTTTACCGTTTTCCCGGCATGCACGTATGCGTGATTCGCGGCATCGACTTCCGCTCAAACGATCGGAAAGTAGCCTCCGGCCCAGCTATTACGCTGTACACCGGGATTCGCCGCTTCTAAATCTTAGCGCCGAATAAATCGACTAGGCTGGTACTTATAAGCACGTTGTTTTACGCATTCCAGCTATGGTGAAACCGCGCGTTCACCGATTATTCTTTCAATCAAAAATATGATAAAAATAAAGTCGCAAAGTCGTAAAGTCGTGAAGCAATAATCGCTATATATAGAGCTGATCGAGGAAGCGAGAAACATAAAAAAGTGAAGAGGGGAACGAACTCTTTATTAATCCCTCCTCTTTCGGTCTTTCTCTTTCTCTCCATCTCTCGCCGCGATTCTCCCCTCACGTGGCTTTGTTCAAAAGCCCTCCCTCTTATAAACGTTAAGATCACTAGGCTTATCTGCATTTTTGAAGTTGCACGTGTACAAGCAGGAGGATAAACTACTGGCACTGCGCTGCCTCGTTGTGTCGTCTGGCGCTCATCGCTCCGGCTGAACGAATTCTCTATACATCTATGTGGCAAACAGAATTGCGCAAGAAGTTAACTTCGTTAACTTCTAGCTATCTCCTCCGTGTAATAAATTGTTTTAAAAAAGCATCAATGAGTACGGTTTTCCTTGTTCATCAGCTGTCAAATAATGGTAGTCAGTTCTAAATAACTTATCTGCGCAACTGATCGACTATAAAACGAAGTTGGAAGGTATTTTTATGCTAGTCATAGCATTGGTCTCTCGAAGTAGTGTCAAGTATAACCATGGGGAAGTTCAAGTTGGTTTCATTTATTATTTGCTTGGCCATAACTTCTTCTTACGCTTATCGACTGTATTTAGGAACCTCAGATTCATTACGTAAAAATATAGCAGATTTATTTCAAGGTAAATTAAATTTTACGGACTCCAGTATACCCTCAACGTAGAAGAGCTTGAGGACATAACCCCGGAATATGACAGTGAATATGACTTCATCGTCATTGGAGCCGGAAGTGCAGGTGCCACCATCGCATCTCGTCTCAGTGAAGAGAAGAAAAACGTACTATTGATCGAAGCTGGCGGGAAAGAATATCCAATAATGGACATCCCTGGGATAGCAGGAGGATTACAGCTGAACGCCCAAATCAACTGGATGTACGAAACCGAAAGTTCTGATAAATTCTGTCTTGGATTAACGAACTCTAAGTGTAAATGGCCTCGTGAAAAAGTCATGGGAGGTAACAGTGTTTTTAATTATATGCTCGCGACCAGAGGTAACAAAAGAGATTTTGACAGTTGGGCGAAATCAACCGGCGATGCGTCTTGGTCGTACAAAAACATGCTGACATATCTGAAGAAGTTGGAAAATTATCGTGCTGAGGGCATTGAAGTTGACGACGAACTTTATAACAAAAAAGGCCCTTTGTATATCTCAAGTGCACCTTATAAGACCAAACTCGCAGAAGCTGTTATCGAGGCTAATGAGGAACTAGGCCTTCCTATGAACGACTATAACGAACAAGAACAAAGGATGGAGAAAGATGTAAAGGATGGAGAAAGATGGAGCGCAAACAGCGTATCTTCATCCTGCCAGATTTAGAAAGAAGTTATTTTTGACGAGAAATAGTGAACAAAATTCTAATAGACTAAAACACGAAGACAGCTTATGGCGTGCAGTTCACAAAAGGTGATAAGAACATCATAGTCAGAGCAAAAAAAGAAGTTATTCTGAGTGCCGGAGCAATCAATTCGCCGCAAATCCTTATGCTTTCTGGAATCGGACCTGCAAACCACCTTGGTGACTTGGGCATTCACGTCATCAGAAATGCTCCAGTTGGTGAAAATTTAATGGATCACATAGCTTACGGTGGTTTGCTGTTCAAGGTCAACGACTCTGCTACTTACACGGAGGAAAATTTGTTGGGATCCTAACGACCCTACAATAGAAACGTACATAACAAAGAGAAATGGTTCTTCGGCCATAGGAGCAGGCTTCGAAGCGCTATCTTACATTGACGTCGACAATGAAACACTTTTGAGCAACGAACCAAATGTAGAACTGTTATTTGCTGGCATAAAGGACTTGGCAGATCCAATACTTTCCATAGCCCTTGGAGTATCGGATGAGTATAGGAATAGATTTCTCGCTAAAAATATTACCCAAAGCGTCTGCACGATATGGCTTATGATAATGAACCCTAAAAGTCGTGGCAAGTTATTACTGCAGAGCAAAGATCCAAATGTTAAACCAAAATTGTATCCTAATTACTTAGATCATTCGGATGACATAAAGAATTTAATCGGTGGTATTCGGGCAGTAATAAGATTGAGTAAAACCAAAGCATTTCAGCGGTATGGATCAGAAATGCACGACGTTCATTTGTCCTGTAACAAATTCAAATTCTTTAGTCGCATTGTATTGACAGTATCTGACACAGTCGACGAGTTATTCGAAAAAACGAGCACTAGGCGATAAACGGTCAACGCAAACTTTCTCTTTGAATTTTGAAACTAAGCCGAGCCGACGTTAAGTAAAATCAATTTTTTCACTCCCCAAGTATCTTATCAAAAAGCTAAAATTCATTCCAAGTGACGACTTGATCCAAACTTGAATTCCCTGTCCCCAATCCCACCTTACATAAAACTGCGCGAATAAGAAGAAGAGAACTCAGTGACGAGAGAGAACAAAAATCCAAGCTTATCGAACGCAAATTTTTTCAATGTAGCAGAGAGCGCGCGCGAGCATACGTGTACACAGCGCACGAGGAAGGAGGCGTTGGAGTGTATATGCGTGCATCGCGAAGCCTTGTAAAAACGCGCTCTCGCGATATCCATCGTCGAATGCAGAGCCAATCGTTTTTGACGTTTGACATTTTTCGCGAGAGATATCAGTGAGTTTGACGTTGACAGGCGGCGCGCCTCGCGCTATACTGTATAATATATTCGCGTACAAGCAAACGTATTTCATGCCGTTCGCGCGCGCGGCAGCAGCCATCCGCGAAAACTTTTGCGTCCGTCACTTGCACTCTCGATTCCCATGCGCCGACCCGCATGCACTCGAGCGCCGGCGAGCTTATTACCGTTTTATGAGAGAGGCTATATAGTGTAATGGTTTTGTTACAGTTGTTGCTCTCGGCTTAGCTTCCTTTCTCTTTTCGGCTTTTTTGCTTCGGCGCTTTTATTTGCGCTTGCCGAGCTTCAGCCGCAGCTTGATGGAGCTGTTTGCAGCTGTTTTCGCTGCTTTGTTTTATTGTTATTTGCGCTGGCCTGTCGAGATATCGAATTACTCAATTAAATTCCGCGTTTTTAAGGTCTGTTTACACATGACATGTAAATTACCTCGATTATCATTGAAGGCTGTAAATTGGTAAAAAATATCGATACGAATATTATAAAAAAAGTCTAGAAGAAGCGTTTTATGGTGCAGATAAGGCAAACAATTCGGATTCCATTTTAGTCTTACCGACTTCCCTCTTCCTCTCTCGAAAGGTAAACAGTTCTTCATAAGACGCGAGCCACGACCACAACCACTAAATATTCGCAACCGCTTATTTAAATACATCCACCTTTTCTCCTCTCCCTTCTATCTCCCTCCTGCAGGCTTTTCATTTCCTCAAGCTCCCTTTCTAACCCGCGCATCCTCCAACGGCACACTCTCACTCTCCCTATTTCTCTTTCGTTGGGCTCACTCCTTTCTTTCTCTCGTTCTTTCCCTTCCTTTCAATATCAGACTCATCCTTTGTGTGTTTCCCTCTCGTCTATCGCACTCCTACACACAGAGTGGAGAGATACGCGCACGATTTACGAGGCGAGCAGCCGGTGTCTGAGCGGGATTCATTTCTTCTTCGACGATTGAAATAGCCCGTTACTCAGCGAGCAAGCCCCGAGGTGTCGTGTAGCGGGAAACGCAATTTTATCGAATGCGCTGCAGGTTGGCTCGTACGCGAGGGAAAAAAAGGATTGAACATTTTTAATTTCGCCTAATGCAAGGTTAATTACAGCTGTACAGGATTTCGAAGCTACGACACGGGGTATCGATTTCCGCGGGTCCAGCAAAGGAGACGTTGATCAGCAGCTGAAGGAGAAAAAGTGCGCACACGTGCTGTCTTTGACTTATGCGAATTTAGGAGGTGGAGTGGCTGTCGTCTCGACGCGGATGAAATGCGAGAGGATCACGGGGAAGCTGGAATGCCGCCGAAGTTTGTTGATCACGCTGTCGAACAGCAACGGCTGCTGCTCCGGTCAGTCAACGTGGATTATTCTTGGCTTTACGTAATGCACTCGCTTGTGCTCCATTGTTTCTGCGTATTACGGACAATTAATAAGGGAAAAGTTGAGGTTGCGAGTCTATCAGAGAGCGAGACTGGGATCGATGGAGTTGTGCGGCGCGGCTTGAATAGAATGTCATAGCTGTGCTACGGGCAAGACCTATCCATATGTGCGCCCGAGAAATTGATTCAGACAATGCTGTGTATACTGAAGAAGGAGTACCTACAGAAGAAATGTAGATACACACGCGAGAGGGAATATAACTTAGAGAGTCAGACCTTTGTGCGAATTTGTAACCGACATTCTTCGCTCGCCCGAACCAAATGGGATTTCTTCGATGCTTTATACATGTACTATTTTTGATAATTTCACAAGCTGTTGGTAAATGGCAAACCAAGAGATCCTATAACTTCCACAAAAGTTGGATCGAAAAAGACTGCAGAGGCATCGCGGCGACGATAATGGCCGCATTAAGGCCGCAGACGTCGCACGCACTCGGCGACGGCACAAAAGGAGGCGCACTTTTAATTGCATGCACCCACTTGACAATCGAATCGCGACCTATCGGAAGCGAGAGTTACACAATAACGGCGCCGACAAGCGACGCAGGGAAGGACACGAGCGCACGCATGGATCAGTGCTATCGAAAGCGTCTTCCCGTATACAGCTATGTAAACGCGGCGGACCACCGCTAAGCCGATCAAAAGCTGATGGTATTAATCAGCGCCGGCCGGAAATCGAGCGCTGCATTCCAGGATGGATTCAGCGACTAGCGTTTCCTGTTTCACTGGATCTCTCCCTGCAACTGTGTATCGCAAGTTGATGAATGGACGAAGGAACGATTATTGTGAGCTCGTTGTCGAGGCTATCTACGACGAGAAACAATTAACTATGTACCATGAGAACAAAACCATCACGACTCTGATCGACTGAGGAAACATCGGCTAATCAGCCAAGTATCGATCGACGTGTCTTTCGTCATCTTACATGTATTGTCCGCAACCCCGACAACAGCAGCAGCGGCAGCAACACACGATCTATACACCGGGAGTATAAATCTAAAACGCAAATTGAATGACATGTTGCTTTCCGAGTTATGCAGTCGGGACCTATGGGAGCGAGTCTCTACCGTGTATAATATGCATTCGATGAACGTTGCACGTGTGTGTTACACATATTATACAGATGCCTGAAAGCGGGAGGGAGCACCTTCCCTTTCGAGACCAGCCGACTGGTGAAACGTCGAGCAATTATGATCGAACCGCTTGCGTCTGCATATCTACGTGCAGCTCTTTGTTTCTATTACTAGCCCCGGCGTCGGTATCTGTATGTATATGCGATTATGCTTCATTACGTACGTTTACTCATGCCTAGATGATCATTTTTATTAGGCCCGTAATACACACGCTAAATTATTTTAGAAATCACGATCCCTCGATTCGCTAACTCCCAATTAATTTCAGCCATTAGAATAATCCGTTTCCGTGTATGCTTTCATAATTAGCGTTCGCAAACGCGTCAGTCACTGTAACAGCAGCAGCGGAAAATCGCACGAGGAAGAGGGAGAGAGGGAGGGCGACACACCCACCGGATGCACGTTACAGTCGATTCTCATAGGTGAGCCCCGCGATGACGTCAAGCATCACCTATCGCTCTACATGCTCAGAGTGTCGCATCTAGCCGTGACCTGTCCCTTTCGATCTCCAATAATCGCGCATCACTCGTTCCGATTAATTAATTGACTCCGGAGAGCGTTGTCACACTTCCCACTGTTATACACTCGCTGCGCCGAATTTTAATGAGTTTTCAGCGCAACAGCTGCATTAGACTTTTTCGTCTCAGCACACAGAGTAGAAATTCGCGTTACATAAGCAGGAAATTAGTTTGGCTCTTCGCATGCATTTCGCGCTATTAAAATGACAGCGCGGCCGGCGCGCGTTTCGTGTTCTCGGTGTAAATGTCAATCCGTAATCCCGAAGCTCGGAACTTACGCAACGAGAAACGTAGAAACGGCTCCCAGAATATCTGTTATTAAATTTCCCCCCCGCGAGAAAATTTCCATATCGAGTGCAGTGCTTCCTCCGCGCGCACCGATACACCGAAGCCGTAACGTCGGGTAAATCAATTTTCAGTTCTGATAAGCGAATAAGGAGGAGCCCGGTAATTGCCGAGCTTTGCAAACTTTCTTTTGACGTCGATTACAGCAGGCGGCGGCGTCGGTATCTCTGAAAAATCTCATTAAGCATCTGACCGAGGAATTTGAATTTTCGCGCGCGCGCGCGAGTAAATCAAATATGCGTAATTCCGGGCGGAAAAAATTGCGCTGTATATTTTCGAGCGGAATAATTTATACGCCGCGCGCGCGACATCGATCAGACTGGCGAGGAGTGGAATAAAAATGAAGCTCGACAGCGGGGCTGTGTGCTCGAGCCGCTGGAAAAAGAAGCAAGAGAGGCACGGAAACGGGAAGCGTGAATTTCCCAGAGGTAAAATGGCTCGCGTCAGCGAGACAATTCGTTGGTAGAAAAAGCGATGAGTTTCGAAGGGGCAGGGACGTTTGTTTCCTGGTTATACGGTGTTTCAGAAAACTCGCAAAATTCTATTTCTTGATACTTTATTCCCCATTGAAAAAATACTAACGTCGCAACAAGTGTAACTACCCGATTTGTGCCGTCTACATTATCAGAATTCCCTGGTTCCTATATTATGCAAAAACGTATGCCCGCTTGTTTTATCAATATTCTGAAAATATCCGCGGCGGTACGTGAAGCTCGACCCTCGAATTCCAATAGGATTCACGAACCGCAGCCGTTTTCCCCTTTTCGACGAGCCATTGAACCCGGGATAAATCAATATTTTTTGCTTCATATTGTGCAGCGCATTCCAAACAGCGAGTATGAGAGAGCTACGTTTGGGAATTTTTCAAATACCTGATGGCGAGGTTTGTTTAACGGGAAAATATTTGTTTAATAAATAGTGGCGGTTGACAAAAATTCGAAGTATAATCCAAACGCGTTTATTTGTCACGCGTTGCAGCGATCTGAGATAAAAAGTCCCTGATTTATTAACGAAACTCGGATCGAAAATTTATACGGCTTTGGGAATACTTGCAAGTTCCTATCGAACGCGTTATATGCCGTACAATTCGGCTTATATAAGAAAACATTTTAGCACGACTGGTCGAAAGTACTTAGAGGTCTTCTATTTCAAGAGCATTTCTGTAATAACAACCTCGACATTATCCTCGACGAATCGCACTGTAAAAGCGTCCCTTTAATCGTCAACAAGCAGCACACATTGTACCACTGTTAAAAACATAAATAAATAAAAAGCATCACCGACCCTAATCAACCCTCATTTCCCCGTCTACTTCAGACCCTCTCGAGCTTAATGGATAATTACACGCTTAATTTACGCCTCACGACAAATCGCATCGCTCGACTATCTTTGTGTTCTTGCGGTTTCGGCGGTTGAATCGCGTGATTGCGTTACGCGTCTACAAGTTCATTTGCTCCGAAACATTGTTGCGAGCGAAAAACTCGCGGTCGACCATTACGCGAATCATGTGAAAGGCTCGAGGCGAGCGAAGGGTCGGTATATGTACAATTAGGTTTGCAAACTTTATTACATCGTGATTGTCTTGTCTTTAAATTCGATATAACTTGATTTCGTTACCCTGTACCTCTCTATAGAATAGTCGGCGCTAAAAAAAACTGTCGAAAATCAAGTTTTTCTCTAGTTACGAAGAAAAAAATCCATCAGGACATTAAATAACGAGCTGTCGCGGAGTTCGTTCCACCAAATTGAATTACCATAAGCGATCGGACCTTGCGATTGAAAAAATTGAGACTTATTTAATCGCAGCCATAATAGGATATCGTTCGACGCACGCGCCTTATATCAGATCGATTCGAACGTGTAATTACGATCAACAAGTCGCAATAAAATCTGTCAACGGCACTAATTAAATTTGTCCGCCGCCTGTAAATAAGCTCTCAACTGGTTCTGTATCATTGAATTCGTGCGTATTGCCACTCGATACGCGTATTATGCACTTATATATACTGGCGCCATTTCGCACTGCGCGGGGTCAAGATTTTCTTTTGCGAAATATGCAGTCGTACTGGTCAGTTTTAGATGATAATGCGAAGGTATGCGAGACATTTAAGCATAGTAGTTGCACACGCAGAGGCAAGTTACTTGAAATCGATTGAGATTGCGCGTTAACTGCGTAATAAGGTTTGATAGTTTGTTTGATCTACTGTCTTATCTATCGTTTCGTCCACAACGCATGTTTTTGCACAAATCACGTCTCGCGCACAATCGTTCGCAATCAAATTCCATCGATTACAAGCCAAAACATCGTCAATGAATCGCAACGCTGTGTTCCGACAGCCAGTATACACACGCCCGAATCGTTCCAATATTTGCGCTCGTCCAGGCCGATAAAGCTTCGAAAACGAAGACAGGCGTAGGCGGAGCAGCGCAGCCGCACGAATCGGCAGAGCAAACCTATCGCACGCGAGCGCGGGAGATAATCGCGCGCCAGGTAAATCATCCGGCGAATTCCGCGAATGCAAATACCAAAGTCAATACCGCGCACGCGGCTGCACTTGACCTCTCCTCCTCCCGTAGCTATAGCACTGCTCTCCCACGCGATTCTCTCTCTCTCTCTCTCTCTCGCTCCCTTTCCCTCTCTTTGTTTACCTATGCGCTGAACCTGCTGCTGCTGCGCAGCATCTCTCTACACGGCCTTTTGTCGTCGGCGAGTCATTCAAATTTTCGTTTTCTCCTTCGTTCGCGATACATATCCTTGCTCCTCATTGTACCCGCGGACGTTATACACACGCGAACACCGCGACCCGACTCTACTTTCGGCACACGACCACGATTATTGTCCCCATAGCCGCGGACAAAAGGAGTGAGAAGGTTAATTCCCGGGCCGAAAAAAAGCGCGAAAACCTTTCGTGTGTGGCGCACGAGAGACGACGGTGTTTGCACACACGCGCGCGCGCGTGTACAGCGAAAGAGGGAGAAAGAGAAATGACTTTCTCCTCCTCTCGTCGGCGGGATTAAAATCGAGAGTCTAAGGAGCGTTTCGCTTCTGTGGTGTACATAGTGCGCACTTTGCATACAGCCGAGCGCAATGACGCGGACGATTGAACGCGCGCATGCAGCTGGCTGCAGTGGGTCGAGCATGATAATCGAAAGAATGCGCACGTTGCGAGAGGAGGAGTCGATTATCGCGAGGAAGGAAATGCGATACGCCGCCGACTCGTTGTTGCCCAGTCATTTTTCGAGGCTCTGCGAGGAAGTATACCATTGACTCTTCGTATGCTAATTTCGCGGGAGTATGGCATATTGGAGCGATATTGAAATTTCGTTTTATTCTACATACCTCACCTCGATACGATTCCGTTCGTTCAGGTTGAACGAGTTTGATGGAAGCGAGCTGATGCTTCCAGATTTACAACTAGGGCACCGAAGCTGGCCGTATAACCCCGGAGAACAACCGCGAGGAGACGTCCATAATCCCCGATCGCAGCGGTGCATCCGGGACGCCATGCGCCGCCGCCGCGTCCAGTCCAGTCTTGCCGGGGAACACACACGCGGACGGGAGGAAAAAAAGAATTCCGCGGCGCAGAGAGAATCGCAAACGTCGCGCCGAACCAATAAAAACGTCCACGGTAGGAGCTACTCGTAACAGCCCCCTGTGTGTATACGTATGCGAGTGTGCAGCATGTGTACGTCTCGAGCTTCTGTTCTTCTCCTCTCCCTCCGAGTCGTGCCGAGAGAGAGAAAGAGACTCTCCTCTTCTTCGTAGAATATTATTCTCCTCTACCCACCCACGTCGCCCGGGGGGAGTAGTTTTTCATTTCGCGCGCGCGCGATTCCGTTTAAAACGAGAGGAGGTCCTTCACTTCCGAGCAATATTCCGTCCTCTGTAGAGCGTAGACGCTGTATTATGCTTCCTCCGAGAGCAAAAGTGCCGCAGCACGATGACGCGCCGATGCTATGCCGCTCCGGCGATATTGTAATGAAAAGTGTATCGCGCGCGTGTGTGTCGGAGAGTATGTTAATTTCGATGTCGTCGACGTCGTGCGCGCCGGGATGAAAGTTCGATTATATATGGCGGCGGAGAATTTCGCTCACCGCAGCAGCGAACGCTTGACTATGCGGTGCGGGAAAATATTCGGTGATGTGCTAAGGCGTTTGATTTGAATCCTACTTTTGCGCTTTTCATTTATTCTTGTTTTCTAAAAAAAAAAATATCCCACTGCTCTTCGAAGATACTACAGCGCCGCGCATGAACTGCTCGAGAGCCATAAAAAATCCATACCGATCTTTTTATCGTCGTCCCGCGTGTCGAAGCTCATTGTCATTTGGAGCTGGAAGCCGCAGCTCTTACAATGTGTTCCCGGAGACCGCACAACGCTCCTGTCGCGCTGTCGCCACGCGGGACGATCGTAAAGTTCGGATGCGCGCACGCGAAGGAAAAGTGAAATTGCGAGTCGTGTTGGGGTATTTTTCCGAGCGTCGTTGCGGCCGAGCGCGCACGCGTATGCGGTTGCCGGATGGAGAGGACCTTTCGCGATTTTTACGCTTTGAATTATTGAGCTCTTGATGGGGCGGCTTTATACGCTGCGCTTTTGTGTACAAGAGTGAATCTTTCTTATGCACTTGAGATCGCGAGGATGAAGTTTGCGGATCACGTATGCGCGATTGTTGCGCGTAAAACATCCGCAAAGAGTATCTAAATAAGTCACCGGGTGACTCAGGCGGTTACAGCACGAGAGCAGCCCCAGCAAATGCGCGGGTTTATATTTTGGTACAAAGGTATCGCATGTCGCGTCATTTCAGCGTGATATACAACCACCTTTTACAAAATCATACGCTTATCAGTCCAACCTTCAGACGATAAACCAAGCGGTCTTTCCCACACACATACACACTCCGATTCACAAAAGCACAGAAAAAAAGCACGAAATAGATAACTCTGCATGCGAGCCCCTAAAAGATAAGCAAAATCTAAACTCCCCCATTAAAACAAAGCGCTCGAAAACGGCAGCCAAACGGCTTTTGTAGCCGACTCCATCACGCGCCGCGTGCAATTTAATAAAGTACTCTCGGCGGTTTCCCAACGAGTCGTTCTTTCCCTCTCACTCTCTGTATACGACTGCGTATATTTGTCTGTCTCTCGATTCGAACGAGGCACAATATAACGAAATACTATATAGGGACCAAGAGACACACACGCCGAGAGATTTCCAATGTCTTATCGCGGCTTGTCGGGCTTACAAAAGACCCGAGCGCGACAAGCGGCAACAATATGAAGTAGCCGCCGTTGGGGCGCAGTCCTCGTGTAATGCAGATAGAACGCGAATAATTAAGCGCGAAAGTATAGCGGGTTTATATACTGCCTGGTAGCGCGCGACGATTGTGTTCGCTGTCATTGTGCGGCTAATTTCCCAGTCGGACAATAGAACGGAGAGAGGGAATTTGTTTTTGAATTAGCTTTTATGGGAATTTTTACTAGCCGTTGCAGGATAAGCGCCTGCAAATTGACTGACAAGGATTCGACGATTTCAGGAGAGACGATCAACTCGTCGGTGAGGGAAAAATCAACCCCAGCACGCATCCTTCGCAGCAACGAAAGAGAAAAAGCTCATGCGTAGAAAAGGCAAGTCAGCCGCGTTCACGCAGCGCTATTTGTCATCGTGGCTTTTCGCCTCCTGATCCTCGCAGATAGCGCCGCACACACGAGTTCTTGCGCAGACGTGTGTGTATATACCCCCAGCGCATGCACCGCGCTTACCCGGGAGAGTATTTTATTAGTCGGCGCGGGCCCCGGTAAAAGTGGATTGTTCGGTATTCAAATGGAATTGGATTTTTAGCGGCTCGTCGCGCTCTCGCAAAACAGAGGGATCGCCGCCGGGGTTTGTTTTGCCTGGAAGGAGAGAGATGGGATATTCGTTCTTTTGCAGCGCGAGATGTCGGCTGAATTTATGCGGGATATTGTGTGCGCGCGAGCTGCGCTTTGACGTGACTTTGGGAGGCTTCGCGCAGACACGTGTGCGGCGAGAGATACACCGCTTGTGTTTTCGTTTTTCCACGTGGGAATGAACAATTATCGGACGATCTCTCGAGTAGGGACGCTGAAAGTTGGACCTGCCTTGTCGTTGCTGCCGGCGGTATAAGCGCTTATGTGTGCGCAGAACTTTCGTTGCCGTCGCTATTATGGGATGCCGCACTTTCTAGTTGTGCTCTATGATGGATCGGAGCCGCCGATTCCTGCTCTATTCAGTGGCAGCGCAGCGCCGGGCTCTCATTCACGAGCCGTGTTTAGCTCTTGTTTTTGCCGACGTATACAAGCGCCCACGGACGAGTCATTACTACTGGATATTCGTTTTATTAATTCCCTCCTGTATTCGCTCGACGTTTCGCGTTTGAAATCAATTAGCCGACCTCGTGTAATGATTTTCTGGAAACGCGCGAGTTGTTTTTATCGAAACGCATCTCGATATCGCGCAGCATCTGCGAAAGAGCAACAAGAGCTCGGGATATCGTTAATTCACTCGGGCAGAGCTGATAAAGCTCGCGGGATTCATTCAAGTTTTTCTTCGAATAAATCAGGTTTATCTATTACCCGCGGCGAAGTGCGATTCACTCCTCTCTTTGTTTATCCGCGACTGGCGCCTCCGAGAGGAAGAAGAAACAGAGGAATACGAGAAGAAGAGGAATCGCGCGCGATGGGCTTGCAGGAATATAAGGCGGAAGAGTTTCCTCGCGGCTCCTTGCGGCGGTCTTTCTCGCTCGTAACGGAACCCTAATAAAGGTAAACGCGTGCGTAGAAGGGACTGGGATCCTAACGATTTCTCAGGCCCGAGCGGATGCAGCTCGTTTGCGGCGAAGGGACTAAAGATCGGCCAAAGTGCCAGGGTGCGATAAGGATCCGAGCTGAGGAGCTTTTTTGGGAGAATCGCGCTCGTGAATGGGGAATTGTCTTCCGTTTATACTCGAAGAAATATTTTCCGGGATAGGCCTAATAAAAAGGCAGACAATTCAATTTCCCGCTAATATAATAACCATCAGTCCACGTCTGACTTTCGTCACATCTCCAGGCGCTGAGTAGGTCCAATTCTCGGAAAATTATTCCAGCGCCAAGCTCAATCATTAATCTACTTAAAAGCCTGTCTCTCCTCGCTTTTCCGTCTCTCCGTCGTCTCGCGCTGCTGTCCTTCCCGGAAATCGAGTTTCATACGTGTGTACGCAGCGCAGCGACATCTGGCTTATCTGGAAGCCGCCTATAGAGAGAGAGAGAGAGCGATAAGGGCGGATTAATAGAACATCGACGTGCAGCTATGCGCTACTTGTCCGGTTCAGCGAATATGCGAGTGGCCAGTGGTGCATGCATACTCAGACGCTGCAGCAGAGACGCGCGCGCGCGCTCGTCGCACAGGCTGGCCGAGTGTAGAGCGAGAGGTTTTATCTATAGATAGCCCAGGAATAACCTGCTTTTTGTGCGAGAGCTGAGAGGCTGTCTTTGCTTTTATTTATGCGAGTAAAACGAAAGCGCATTATGGGTTGTATTTTCGAGCTTTTCAGAGCTCTTTTGTATCGGTGCGGTTCGAAGATTACCGTCATTTATACCGTTCAGTGTGAATCAAATCAATGGTCACGTCTCGCCGATCTTAGTCACACAGTAGCAACAGCATAGCAGCAGGCAGAAGCTGCAAACTACATGATGATCCATAATTTATCTCGACTAAACATCCCACTCCGTGGCGGCATCGTCTCGCACACGTTTGCCTCGGCGGGAAACGCGCAAAAAAGCTGTCGCGAGAGATCCCCCTTCGTGCTCGCAGTTTCGATTTCTAGAACGAGCGAGAAACACGGGATAAAGGCAGCAGCGCTACCAGCCATTGTCCGAGGACAACAAACGGCGGCGGCGGCGGCGGCGCGTGCGACAACAACGGCTCTGCCGCGCTCCTGCTGCAGCTAGATATACAACTGAAGAAAACGAGAGATAGAAGCAAGAGTGGCCTGGCGCACGCGAAAGCGATGCTCCCATGCCCGCAATTATATGTGTACGTAGTACGTATGCGCGGGCTCGGATGTATAAATGTGCATACTGTATACAACGTTATGCCTATGTGTGCGTGCGTCTGTCGTCGCGAGCAGTAAGCTGCACAGTAGCGGTACAGTATGTGTGTATGCGCTAGGACCGATTTCCTCGTCGCTCATTTCCATAGGCGCGGAAGGAGGGAGAGACCCGTTAAAAGCTATCCTCTCGTATCGTGCGCGGCGGACGAGGCAAAAACAGCCCCATGAGAAAATACACCCACGCGCGCGTGCACAGTGCGCTTGTCTCGCTCTCCGGCTTTGTTTTCGCTTTCTTTTCTCTCGCGCTGCGCTCCGAGCTTGATGCTACAGTTATGATTGCTTTCTTCGCGAGCCTTTTTGGGGAACCTTTTGTCTCGGTGGATTTTTGGTGAATCGAGCGTTGTCTGCGTTGATGCTACTCGTATGCGAAACCGCGTGTACTTTTGTTGGGGAGATATACTTGTGGATAAATTGAGAGGGCAGACGGTGTAAACATGTTGATATTTGTATTTTAGTAAAGCGTTACAAAAACAGTGATACGGAGGAATTCAACCATCGCTTTAAGCAGTGATTCCAAGACTGATAAAAGTAATCAAGAAGTCGTTCGTCGAGTCTTTAATAAAGAGGGACACTCTGCTTCAAGGCAACGTACCATACACGCGACCACATGGCCCACGGCTGATTTCATCCCCCCAAGCTAAGCCAAGGCCATATACCGGCCGTGCGAACGAGCGGCTTTGATTAATGGCGTAACGGACGACAATCGCCGTAACTTAGCTTATTTTTTCAGCGCTCGCTCCTTTTGCATTTTTTTTTCTCCGTTCGTTCGGTGCATCTGCTTTACGAGCCAAAACTGTAGGTATTTTAGCTGCCGCTTATCCAGTTAACCGTTAAAGGACTGCTGCTCTGTGTCGTCCTGAGAACCGAGAGAGTTTTCAGTGATTTAGAGCTCGTGGTTTATGGGACAAACGGTTAAAAATCAGAAAATTATATTTACACTTGAATCTTCCTCGGCAAACTGCGCTTCCGCAGTGGTTACCTATTGACGCGAGGGAGCTACTACTATGTTGAATTCGGCAAAAAGTTCAGACATTTAAAATTAAATTTCTGCTCAGTCAAGTTTCTGTGGAATGTTTTAGTGCGTCTGTACATTTGGCAGAATGTGCGCATCGATTTTGTCTCTTTCATTATGCGAAGCTCGAGATACTTGGGATTCAGTGGTTACCCCATAGGCAAACTCCATAAGCCCAGGCCGACGTTTCAACATCCAGATTAGCCCGCTCGGCTGCACTTTCAGCCGCGTACATTACGCTCTCGAGTATGGAATTCTTTGCTACCGAGCGCAATACCGCCGAGCGTACGCCTATGCGTGCTTGTTTTGAGGCTTAAGAGTTATTATTGCTTCTTTTTTTGAATCGTTAAAAAGAGATTATGCACATAAATATAACGTGCAATAAAAACGAACTGCGAAATTCCAAATTTAATTTCGAAATCAAACCAATCATCCCATTTACAAAACAATCTCCGAGAACAACCTTCTCCTTTACTATAAAACCATCCATACCCATCGCCTCTCTTTCGCAGACAAGAGCTCTCAAGCAGCGCGTTGCAGGAAATTGCGAGCACGACTCCATCCGTCTACAAGGCCACTGCAGCGTGAGCTGACTGCTCCAGTCGTCGAGAAAATGTCGCGAGCTCGTGACGAAAGATGCAGCCCGGCAACTCCGACTGATATTTCCCTCGTGGGATTTGGGTCATACGCGCGCGTGGGTGTGAGTGTCCGACGAGCTGGAAAAATATCGCGCGCGGCGTATGTACGTGCACCCTTTGTCATAATCGCGTACACACAGCCTCGCTCTCGCTCTTGAGAGATTGTTATTGTGTGTGTGTGTGTGTGTGTGTGTGTGTATGCGGAGTACAACACGCGGGGTTGTCAGCGTCTGTGTGTG
The DNA here is from genome assembly GCF_009193385.2 of Nasonia vitripennis. Lineage (NCBI taxonomy): Eukaryota > Metazoa > Arthropoda > Insecta > Hymenoptera > Pteromalidae > Nasonia > Nasonia vitripennis. The sequence continues at coordinate 10,066,559 of NC_045757.1, forward strand.
CGCCAGCGGACTTGTCGATCGTTGACGAGGGAACGTTATAGATGTATGAGGTCGACTGCTGCGGTGTACGTCGAGACTGATCTACTTGCTCGTGGCCTCGGGAAACGCTTTCGCTCGTCGAGAAGGAAGATGTATCTTGCCAAGCGAGAGGCATCTAGTCTTTGAGCCTTTTTTTACCATCTTTTGTCAAGCCAGCCTGCGAGCTTACTCTTCTATACGGCATATTGTTCGCTAATCGAGAATATTAGTGATAACCTGTCCGTATAACTGAAACACCATTCAGCTAATGCCCAAACGCGCCTACGGGCATACCGTTGGGAAAAAGTTAATAACCGCCTCTCGATTCCCGGCATGTTAATCTAAAATAATTATTCCGATATTTAGTATAATGCACGGGTAATTTATATAGGCGTCAGCAGTCATTAGACTAAACGACGTAATAAAGTAGGATCACCTGTCCGGCCGTGTGTTTAACCCGCGCCATTTATGTAATTCCCTGACATAAATACGCGCCGGCCGGGCGTCATAATCTTGAAGCTCTGTCCGAGTGACAATGACCGCGAGCACGCGATCCTCCCGCGAAATATCCTATCGTCAGCTGAATTCGGTGGTTTATACCTTCCGTATGTGAGTACTTGGTACTGCACTGGGTTCATGGGGTTTGGCATTTTCTGAAGCTTTCTTATACGCATTTTGCAGCTTATTAAATCAATAGAGTTCACACGTACTTACGGATTTATAATTAACACAACAGAAGTAAATTGGAGAACGCTACTCACCTGAAACATAAAAAACAAAAACAAACCTTAACTTCGAAAAATTTGTAAATAGTGTACAAAGAAACTTCATTCAGCTCTCCCCAACAACCAAACAACCCATCCCGTTGATCCTGCGACAGCGCGCAGGACACCGTTCCGCGTCCTTCCTTTTCTCGGCGCAAATGACTGTCAGCCATCGACTGACTCCACAGCGGCGCAGTTGTGCGTCGCGACTGTCTGGAACTAATAACTGAGGGAAGAGCGACGGAGACAATCGCGCATCTGCGGTTCCGGTACACATAGCTGCACTCGGGCCATCCATAGGTCGACTCACTGTGTAAAGCCACGGCGATTAATACGGGACAGTCGCGCGAGCGAAGGGACAGGAGAACGGGTCACGTTCCTCTGTAGCCGGTGTCGCTCCCTTCTAATAGAGGGAGAGTATAGCGGAGAGGAAGAGAGCCGTTGCAGTGCCATCATGACCCAGTGAGGGCCATGACTGATGAGGGGAGGATTTTCTTTGGGTTATTTGGCTATGATCAGTTTATTAAGGGGGATGAAAATAAAAAGGAAGTATCGATTTTCCGCAGTCAGCAACACTCTCTGCACTGAATGTTGTCGGAAGGTCGATTCACAAATAGATCCTCATATAAATAGACGTTGCAGCTACTTTTTGCGCCGAGGAGCTTTTTTATAAAAGCTCGCTCGACGAACTTGCGAAAAGAGTATAAATAGCACTACTAGTAGCTGGTGAGTTCGTAATCGCAACTCTCGACAGTATCGCGTTTACATCAAAAGTAACACCTTATATAAGACCGATCGTAAAGTCGAAAACAAAACAATAAATATCGACTGCACGAAAGCGGCATTCCAGCGACGTACATCATCTTGAAAATGCCAAGATCGGGCGTTAAAGATAAAAAATTTACGATAAACGACCTCGTCTGCGTTTGTGAGGAATCGATGACGCGGTATATGTGTTGCACTTTCTAAAGGAATTTAAACACCTCCTCGTTCTAATGGAGACAAGAGAAAGAATGAGCCTGAGAAGAAGAAAGTTTAATGCTTGCTTAGTTGCAATTTGTACAAAACAGTCATTTCTAATGAAACGCCTCAAACTGCCGCAGACAAGATCGTTTTTTTTTTCTCTCGACCTTGTAAAATACCCCCCGCGTCGCGCGGATATATTTCCAACGACTTTCTAATTTTCACGCCGCGGGAATGTCATAAGATTTCCGTAATCTTGTAATTCTCGCCGTAAACGTCCGAACCTACTCGCCTGTAAAATTGCGCCGACGTAAAGGAAAGTGTCTCTCTCTCTCTCTCTCTCTCTCTCTCTCTCTCTCTCTCTCTCTCTCTCTCTCTCTCTCTCTCTCTCTCTCTCTCTCTCTCTCTCTCTCTCTCTCTCTCTCTCTCTCTCTCTCTCTCTCTCTCTCTCTCTCTCTCTCTCTCTTCTCTCCTCTCTCTCTTCTCTCTCTCTCTCTCTCTCTCTCTCTCTCTCTCTCTCTCTCTCTCTCTCTCTCTCTCTCTCTTCCTCTTCTCCTCTCTCTCTCTCTCTCTTCTCTCTCTCTCTCTTCTCTCCTCTCTCTTCTCTCTCTCTTCTCTCGTCTTCTCTCTCTCTCTCTCTCTCTCTCTCTCTCTCTCTCTCTCTCTCTCTCTCTCTCTCTCTCTCTCTCTCCCTCTCTCTCTCTCTCTTCTCTCTCTCTCCTCTCTCTCTTCTCTCTCTCTCTCTCTCTCCTCTCTCTCTCTCTCTCTCTCTCTCTCTCTCTCTCTTCTCTCTCTCTCTCTCTCTCTCTCTCCTCTCTCTCTTCTCTTCTCTCTTCTTCTCTCTCTCTCTTCCTCTCTCTCTCCTCTCTCTCTCTCTCTCTCTCTCTCCTCTCTCTCTCTCTCTCTCTCTTCTCTCTCTCTCTCTCTCTCTCTCCTCTCTCTCTCTCTCTCTCTCTCTCTCTTCTCTCTCTCTCTCTCTCTCTCTCTCTCTCTCTCTAGGACATTGAAAAAAGAAACAACGCATGTGTGCGACAACAGTTCAATAAATTCTCGAAATTATCGAGACAATCCCGCCATAGATAAGCAGCTCGTGCGTAATCACTCGCCTCGTAACAACCCCCCATGGCCAAGAGTGACCGATGCATATCGTCGGCGCGGGAATAATTGGTAATCGATCCGGCGCGTGATCTGCAGACGGATGTCGGACACGACTGCGAGAGATACCGACCTTCGGCCGAGTTTTACGAGGCATATGTACACACGCGAGCAACGCCGCGGAAAAAGGCTCGATATTCGTGCCAAAGATAGTCCTACAGCTCTGACCGACTATCAGAGCTCAGATACTGCGCAAGATAAGACTCCGCGCCACGAGCGGTATTCGCTCCTTTATCTGTAGCGGCGGCTCGTTTGTATGTATGCGGCGGGCTATTGGGCGGAAAAATGTACGGTAGGCGAGGGTTTAAATTTATGTATTTCGCGTGATTTGTTGCTTTAAATGTATATACAGTGCGACTTTCAGGTCAGCGATAGAGCGAGAGCGTTGCGCATTGTTCAAGTGGTAAAAGCCGAGCATCGCGAGACGAGCTTACAGTATAAAAACGAAATTTCCCGGTGATATTCAACTGCCTTTTCCCACAAATCGTGCTCCGTCAAAAAATCCAGAGTCGCGCCAGGAAACATCTCAGCCGCTCGGCAACACACGTAAACTGTCGAACGATTATACAGCTTACATCGTCTAAAGCAGCAGTAAAAGTCAATCCCGCTTATTCCGGGTTTCCCCGGCATCGGAGAGATATCCAGCGACGTCTCTCCCCCTCGATTTACTACCAAAAGCGACGTTCTCGCGCGGAGTCATATACCTATATTTGGACTTTTGCTTTATTCGTCCTTTCGCGCAAGTTACTTACGACTCGACTCGATTCGCGCATATCGATTTTCACACACGTATAATATGTGGCGAAAAACACGCGTGTAATGTACCCGCCGAGGAAGGGAGCAGCGGCTCTTTCTCTTTCGGCTCTTGCCGAGCGCGGCTATACACTGTATGTACATACATCGAAGTTTATGCGCGCCATCATTCAAATTTCAAGACGTCGATGAGCCGGAGATAACGTCGCGAGTCGCGAGAAGAATCGCGGCCGGGATGAAAACAAGCGATGTACAAATGAAAGGCTGGTTTACACGTAAACGGCGATAGCGATGACGATGATATCGGCTGCGCGCGAAAAAGCTAATAATTCCGTCGATTTTATGGAGGAAAAATGGAAATGAACGATCGTCGGACTTTCGCGCTCTGTGGCGCCGCACTGCTGAGGCAACTACACTGATGTCGGTTGATGCGATCGGAGTGCGCGCGTTGCAGACGATGTATGGCTGCAGATCGGAATCGCAGCGAATGAACGAGAACGGTTTTGCGAATACGTGTGCTTTTTTGCCAGAATCGCGGGACTGTTCGTTCGAAAGCTTGATGTCTTACGGGTTTCTGCAGTGACTCAGACGTTATAACTTTATGTGATACGCGTGGACTAGGTTGGAGTTACGGCACAAGCGACCCAATCAACAGATTGTAATAATGAGAATGGAAAAAATAAAGGCCAGTTCAAAAACTGTTTTCTTTTATATACGACTACTCGTGGCTAACAATCTATACACCACGAAAACGTGGCGGTGGATCTTTTCTTTCCCCCGTGTACATGACGAAACTCGGAGTCGTGGCGCCTCTCCGATAACGATAATGACAATAACGGCGGATCATGATCCCCGCAATGATTATGATCGCAGCAGCAGACGGACAGACACACTGCTAAAGAAGAAGAAGAAGAAGAAGAAGATACCCATCCGTGCCGCGCACGTGCGAGTGAGAGAGAGAGGGAGGGAGGGAGAGAGAGAGAGAGAAGGAGAGACGAACAATCGACAGATGTAACCGTTACCACCAAGAGCCGGAGCTTCGATGACGCGAGTCATTAATTACCGGAAACGTGACCCGAGAGCGTATATCTCTCCCGCTCCCCGCGCGATCACGATCATCACGGAGGAGGAGCAGGACGACGACGACGGCGATGTCCTCGTACCCTGGAGCCCGGGCTCCGTCACTTTCTCCCGCCGCGCTGCAGCAGATCTCGATTCCGTGTGAGACACTACTCGTCGTGTGTCCCGAGAGCTGTTTATGCGCGCGTCCTTCTCTCTTTATCCGACTGACTGTCTGAATACAATTTCGACGGGGGAAAAATCGAGCGACGACTTTTCGAGACACACGCGTTGGAACAATGGCTCTCGGTGTACGCAGCGCGGGTGACATTTTTTTCGAGAGCTGACTCGTAATTCGCACATGGCGCCGGAGGCGGAAGTCGAGAAATTTTTTCGTTCTAACGAAGCTTGTGCAACGAATCGACGCGCGAGACACGGTTGGCAAAATTGAAATAAACTGCTCGTTAAATATTGGAGCCAAACGAGATTCTGTGTGCACTCTGTATGATGCAAATTTATGTAATGTCAAACGCAATCACCTTAACGAACTATTTACTCATTTGCCTATATACAGAATATCTACACGATCTGACGCAAGGGTACATGTTTCTTCTCCCGAGCACAAGCACACACACACACACACATACTCAAGACTCGAAATTATAATAACCGTAAATACAAGCCGGGCTGACATAATTGTACTACTTATTTCGTTTTAATTACCTACAATCTGCCTGAAAACGCGAACGATTTATTCGCGCGCTCGCACCTCTATGATGCAGATTTTACGTAACTCCTGAGCGCATTCCCGGGAGAGAGAGACGAGCCAGTGCGAAACACACGCCATCACGACTGGCGGCTGGCTTCCTTTAAAGAATCTGAAATCCACATCACAATTAATTTAATATTACTCGCTCGCCTGGGAACAAATGTCGGGCGATCCCTCTGACTCGCAATCCCATTCTAATGGTGCCCCCTGCGTCTACGAGTGTATGTGTGTGAAGTTTCTCGATCTGTATACACATCCGCGGGAGAGAGAGAGAGAGAGAGAGAGAGAGAGAGAGAGAGAGAGAGGAAGGCATTACGCGGGAGACCCCTCGACTCCTCTTGATTTATCGATCTTTGATTTATTGCTGTCTCTCTATTCTCTCTCGGCGAGCATTGATTGCAAGAGAGTCAGGAGACAGCGTCGCCCCCCGTGCGATCTATACCTATACATGTCCCCACTTTTCCTCGAGCGGTGTGGAAGAGGAACGAGTGTGCCGGAAGAGGCTTTACAATTCATTTACATCTTGATCGGTTCCTGAATTGGATTCTTTTTTACGCTTCCTCTGCGGCGCTACGGTGTTGCTATGACGATAAATCAGAGCGCAAGTTTTCGGGAAGGATGTACGACGCGAAACAGTTGCGATTGGCGACGTTCGTTTTGACCGATGCCAGTTGTGAATATGTGCATTTTTCGTTTTCGAAACAAAGCAACGCACGATTCGCTAACGACAACGCACGCGCTGAAACCTCCGCTCTCCGCGGGGCAAATCCGTCAAGCGCGCGGCAATGTTTGTCATCAAGACCGCGAGATAAGGCGCGTGCGAATTTTCCTCCTACTCGAATTTTTGCCTCGACCGGCAGGTAGTATATGCACACAACGGCGACTCTCGGTCACCACGGCGAGCAGCTGAGAACCCGTCACTTTCTCTGGGCGCACGTCGAGAGCAGATCCTTGTCTTCGCGGGTACACCGGCACGCGCGTGAACCCTTTCTCGTATCTCTTTATTGCGCTCCCCCTCTCTGCGGGACTTCGCGATGGGAGCTTTGCATTGGAAATAAGCGTTCTCGTCAACTGCTTTGCCGTTAGGGGGTTAGACGATTTTTTTTTTCGAAGAAACGCGCGAAAGGTGATAAATTTAATTAATAGTTTCGATAATTCGACGATATATCTTAATGCACAGCCGCGCGGCCTGTGTGTAATGCGTGCGATATGATAATTAACTTGTTTTTGTTTTAAAGACTTGGCGTTTTTTTTACTTTGCTCGAGCGTATCGATGAATTTGTTATTCGATGAATATTTATAAATATTTCAAAGTAAAAGTAGCTGTATAGAGCCCATATCTACATTGCATTGAATAAATGAATATCGTATAGCGCTCACGGATTATGCAGTCGCAGTAGTGCTCTACAAGCAACCCAACAGCAGACCTAGATCGTATTCTAAAAATAAAACGTACTACGAGATACAGATAAAAATTGGCATTGGCAACCCCGAAACTCTCGTCGATCTACCCTCCGCGTCGTCAAAGCCCCTACATCGTGAAAATCCTATCAAACGCTCGATTTCGTCTCTCGTCGAGTTCGAAAGCTCGTTAATCCCCGAGCAATCAAGCGATCCCGATAAGAACTCGTTCTCCGATCAAACGACACTGCATAAAACCAGCAGCAGTACACTCACCCCCCCCCCCCCCTGGCGAACAATGCGGATGGATTTAGCCGGGCCGTGTACGATACCGCAGCAGAAAAAAGCGAACAGCGAGAGAAATACCGTCGAGCTGAGAGTTTAAGTAATGGCGGCGTTAATGGATCGGGATAAGGATGATGTTTGCGCGCTGCTCCGCGGGTGGCTGAGTACGTCTCCGTTTCCTTCAGCTATAACCGGCGTATGGACGACGACGGAATAACAACGACGACGATATTGGCCGTCGGTGCGTGTAATCAATTTCCGCGTGGCCGTTATCGCGCCGCGTGTGGCGTGTATATGGCTGCGCGAACGCAAATTGAGTTCGTTTATTAGCGACAAACGCGCGCGACGCCTGCTGCGCATGTGTGCGAGTGTGAGCCGCTGGGTGCGAGATGGTTGTTTATGGCTTGGCACGTACGACTGGCTTGTAGATGCATGTATACGCGCTGCGCTTTTCTTGCCGCTGATTGGACTATTCTGGATGAAGCCGAGTCGACAGTTGCACGTGACAGCGCGCGCCTCGATGCATTTCGATATTGAAATATGGCAAAGGGCAGACCACACACACACACACACACACGCACGCACACATCCTCCGTTTCGTTGGACATATCAGCGGACTTGTGTGATTCGATTTTCTCATCTTTACCGCGACGTTACACTGTGAGTCAATAAACTAGGCGCAAAAAGTGCAAGATAAGCAAAAATTCTCCGACAGCGGCGGCGAGCTTGTCGGCTCTCTGATGATCACAATCACGCCCCTCGCTAACGAACGAACTCATCATTCTAAACGCGGAAGACATTAAGTGACGCGCGGCAGAGAGCTGATGCATATACATACATAGACGCGCGAGCGTATGGCAAGGTGGGTGTGGCCATGACGAAGGGCCTTAATCCGCGGCGAGTGCTGTGCAGGCATAGCAGAAACACACCGCTTTTCTCTCTCTCTCTCTCTCTCTCTCTCTCTCTCTCTCTCTCTCTCTCTCTCTCTCTCTCTCCCGTGTCCTATCGCTCTTGTTTTCCCCTGACGTGCGTCGCGCCCTGGCTTTTACAACCACTCGCTAAGTAACTCCGTGATGAAGTTTTCGAAATTTTGAATTAGAATATATTTGAATCAGTTTCGCGCCTTAAAAATCTGGGAGAGAGAGTGTATATGTTTGGCAGCGTGGTAGATGTCACCGGAACAACGTCGAGATTTATGTAGGAGAGTCGATTGAAGCCGGTGGGGAAGTGAAACACTGATGGTTAATTTCTGCGATACCGCGATTGACTTAATTGACCGGACAATCAAATGATCATCCTACTGAACGATAAAGAGATAGAGAACGATGAGGAATGGCCTGGATGTTTCAAAAATCGATTAGCGCAAATCGACGAATTCAAATGAAATTACGCTATGAATCAAACGGCTTTCCTACGATTTCGAGCTCGCGAACACGACGAGAGAAATTTCCGAACACACAGTACCCCGATTAACATTTCAGAGAGGTGAAAAAGAAATCATATCTGCAGCACGTTGATCATTCCTTCCGCGTACAAGCCCAAACATGGTCACTGCCCATTATTACGCCTCGAAGGCATCCATACAAACATCCGAATGATAAGATTCGCTCACCCGATAAATTATTCCTCAAATTCGCCAAATTTAGTCCTAACCCGCCTGTATATAGGTATATCCTTCATCTTCCATCGATACATCTTACATCGACAATGCCAGCGCGCGGAGAGCTTACAAGACACAACTTCTCCATTTAGTGGTATTACGAGGAAGCGAGTCGGTGCAGTATAATACCGTTGGACCGCGGGACAATGCGCTGGGAGATTTGTGTACACGTGCGGCGCTCGCGGGGTAATCAATCGCAATCGGCGAAAGTGATCGGGAAGTCGTGCGGCTTGATTAGGGGGGAACTCCCGCGCGCTATGCACGTTATATGTACATACAGGGAATATTCCAGACTCGCGTGGAAACTGGGAAGTCGCGGTAGTATAGCGGACTATGGCGGTATTTTTTTTCTCGATCCGCACAGCGAGGGCTGTGGGATTCCGATTTGGTTGGTCATATCCTGAGAACGTTCGCTTCGCCGTTAGATTCCTTTGAAAACCACTGTTTCTGTGCATCCCAAAACTACACTGGTTTTTCATTGTTGGAAAATAAGAGAACAACTACAGCTACCCAAAATCTATAGTAACAGCTCTCTTTCTGCGTGATTCAATTTGTTAAAACTCTTGCACAGCCATAATATAAACTACGAGTTCCAAGAAGTGAAACACTCTAGGTACATAAAACTCAGCTTATCTCGTGCTCTCGCGCCGTTAAAATCGGCAATTACCGAACAATAAGGAGCCATCAGAGTCTGGCGGCTATACAAGCCCACTTACAATCTGCCGATAAGAGGCCGCTTGCGAAACGCGCGGTTGGAAACCAGCCGAGATAAAGATATCACACGCGCGGGGCCACAAAAGAAAAGTATCTGTCGCCGCGCGACTCCTGCGGAATGGCCTCAGATCGGAAGGACCAGATTACGCTCTCTTTTTCGGCTTATCGCCTCGCGAACGGCTTCTCGCAGAGGCGGATGTGCGCTAGTCTGAGCCGACGTGCGTATGCGGGAATACAACAAGTGCGACACGACGTAAAACCGTCAGACAAAGATCGCGCAATGCAGTCGATGTGTGCCGCGAGAATATCGTTCGAAAATATGGCAATCGTCAAAATCTACCATGCTATAGATAACTCGTGCTGCTGTCATAACGAAATCTCCCCCCTCGAAGCGTTATCCCGCGCAGCGCTTGGGAATTTCACAAATGTCTATAAAGATAAATAGCAGGTCGAAATTCATTAGCTAATCCACACGCAACTTACGTAAAGGCAACGCGCGCTCGTATACTCGTATTAATACCACCTCGAACGAACTAATCCGCCGCATAGCCACACACACGCGCACAATGCAATGCCGCGGAGAGCAAACATCTCTCAGGTACGCGTGCCTACAAGCAGTTCCGCAAAATAAGAATCAGCGAATCGTCGGCGATCAATCTCCCGGTGAATATTTTCCATTCCTCGCGGATATCTGTGCGCTCGGATCCCCCCCCCCCCCCCCCCCCCACGAAGAATCACACACACACGCGCGCGTATAAATCGGCGTCGCGTGAGGTCCGCACGTCGGATGAATAATGATAGTTTCTTGAGTCGGGGGTAGAGGGAGAGGGAGAAAACCACCTTGGCGGCGTGGGCAGCACGCGTATTATATATAGCCGCGAATTACGCGACTTTGAGAGCCGCGGCCATGCGACGCAATAATGAGACCGCGAAGCTGATTTCCGCGTGTGTATAAGCAGCGCGAGTTCCGCGACGCGCGTCGAGCCATTCAATTTATCAGTTGGCCTAATCGCCGGGTGCAACATCGGAAGGATATATGTATAGATATATACACGTATGTGCGCGCGCTGCTGGGGGACAGACGCTGTTATTCGATGAGGTGAAAGAGGCCTGTCTCGACGTCGTTGTAGTTTTTTCTGATTTAATTTGAGACTTTCTTCTAGGCACGAGAACTGTGCTTATATGCACACCGCGATTGTGGAGAAAAATGGGAATTTAAGTGCATTTAATTGGCCGACCACGGGTGACTTTGCCACTTGTGCGCACGGAGGTTTTTGACTTTTTTCGGGGGGCTAAGAGAGTGAAAACGGCTGCGTTGATCGAATAATGTATTGTACGCGTCCGATGGGTCGCGATGGATCAACATGTACTTGAAGCCTGCATTTTTCCACGGCGAATAATCGAAAAACAAAGAAAGTAGCCAAGTTCATAGGTCTGGCGCAACACAGTCATTAAAATCACCGCGCAGCACCTAGCCTCCGCAATACATCATCGCCCGCTGATAAAGTCTCTCATTTCTGTTTTTCTCTCTCCGCAGCGACTCGCCAGAGACCTATACGTTTCCTTATCCACTTCTCACCGCAAAAATCCAAATTTATCGCAGCTTATTACTCACTCCAACACCGATCAGCCTCACAACAAGCAGCAGCAGCCCCCCATTACTTTCTCGCGCGCGCGGCCGGCAACCTGTTATAATTTCTCGCGCTTGATTTATCCGCGCACCGAATTTATTATTGCGCAACGCGCTAAACAATCGCCCGGCTTATTTTCGGAAATTTGTCTCTCTCATATAAGTGCCGCCCGAGGTGCAAGAAAAAAAAAGGAGCTCAGCAGTTGTGCAATGCGCGCGCGCTCGTTGCGCACCGATCTCGAGCGGAGATAAGGGATATGTGGAGTACGCGTGCGTACGGGTATGCGGCGAGTGCGTTTGTTTTCGACGTTTTTCGCGCGGAGATTGACCGAGATTAGAGAAATAGCATTGTTCGAAGAGTCGCCGATGATGAACGGCGCGAGCCGTTGGAATTCGCTCTCGTGTATGCGGTCTCTCTCGTATAGGTGTGCCATTGTTTAGGGAGTATTGTACAGAGTGACGAAAAATGCCGTGTCGCCTTGTTTAGGAAGAAAGTTGGGAATGAGACGGCCACTCGCGAGTGTATTGACGAAGCCGGTCGTGAGCTGAGTGTACGCGTAATAAGACATGCAGCCATTGTGTCGAGGTGAGCGAGAAATTCTACTCCTATATTGAAAAAAAAACTTTTAATACGCGGCAATGTCAATGGCCATTATATTCGGTAAATCGATATTACGCACCGTATAAAGAGCGAGCAGCGATGTATCTCGAAGCCATTTGCATAATCGAATTGTTGAGGATCCCGAGGGACTCCTGCGAAGTAGCGAAACTGCGCGGTTAGTCACAATTATTCGCGGAAGCTGTTGTCGAAGGCGGGAAAAGGTACTTAGCCTCGTGTGTTATTCAACGCGTCAAAATTTTAAATCCAGCACCTTATCTAAACGATCCCACGTATAATTCGACGATCCTTTTTCCCAGCAACGTACAACAAAAGCACCTTATCGCCGCGAGAGAGAGAGAAAGAGAGAGACAGAGAGAGAGCTCTGACTCAGCGGATTTCGAGAAAGAAATGAGCTCTCGAAACGTGCTCTCCTTTTTGAAACGAGGGGAAATTTGTTTAACGGCCTACTACTATACTACCACAACTATCCTCGCCGAGCAGCGCACAAAGCCTGCGCAGAGAAAGAAAGAGCGAGAGAGAGAGAGAGAGAGAGAGAGAGAGAGAGAGAGAGAGACGCAGCGCGCAATGAGTAGCGTGCAGACACGCGCGGTATAAATAAAGCGGCTATTTTGCAAGAGAGTCGCAGAGAGCACAAGCTGGCCCGGGGCCAGGGGTAATAAGGTGTCAACGGGTATACGCTATCGGCGCCCGTATGCACACGGGATATTGGCGTCCGACAATTTCCGGGTCAAGCTCGTGCGAACGTCCCTTTCTTCTCTCTACCTATATACATGTGGCAGTACACACATGGTTCGCGTGCGCGCGCGAGTCCACGGGCTATGTGAAAAGCAGCCGGTCTCTGACGCAACGAGCGTCGCTGTTGGTCGTCCGTGTCATCATCGCGCGGCGGAGGTGGGAGGATCCTTCTATTTTCTCTTTCTCCCGGACGAAGCTTCGACTTTGGCGGAGAGAAACGCTCGTAAATTTGTCGCAGGGGTGCGCGCTTCCTCGAGAGGACGCGCCGCGAGGTTTCCGAGCGCGTGCGATCGTCTTCCGTAACCGATTTTACGAAATCCCAAGCGAAAGACAGAAAGAGCCAGCTATGAGAATTACCGGCGAAAGTGAGCGCACAATGAGGAATATCGAAGAAACTTGCCGCGTCTCGATCAAGGGAGGCGATAAACGAAAGCACGTCGTCGTCGTACCGATCTCTCTCTCTCTCTCTCTCTCTCTCTCTCTCTCTCTCTCTCTCTCTCTCTCTCTCTCTCTCTCTCTCTCTCTCTCTCTCTCTCGATGCCCACGTGTGTGTGTACGAAAATCGGCTGCAGCTCGCGCGCGAGGACGTTTTTAATTGCTTGACTTTACATAATGCCCTTAAACAAGGCCAGGCCACGCTATAGGTATACCTACACTCTGCGCCGACGCGGAGAAAAATCGGGAATCGTGCCTCGATTGACAGAGCGCACGCCGCGTTTTTTCGCAATTACACGAGCTTGTAAGTTTACGGGCGCGTGTCTACCGGCTTTCGCTCTCCGCGCAGATTCGTTTTTGTCCCTCAGCTTAGCTCAGCAGCAGCAGCAGCTTATTGTTGCGAGGAGAATTAGCCGGCTCTAAATTGGCAGTAATATACGTAACTCAGTTAGCGCTCGGTATTATAATTTGATATCCCTACTGCACTCTCTTTTCCGTGTGTGCGTCGAGCCCGCGGAGTGTGGAAAAATCGCATTTGCTATAAATACCACTACTCCCACGGAGATCCTTATCTAACAGCCTTTATTGAATCTGCATCGAGCCGATCGCAAACACCTTCATTCTCTCGCGCGGCTGCAGTCACTCGACGTTATATTAGTCCCCTCGATTCGCCCAAAGAAAGGATACTCCGATCCGCAGAAAACAACGGCCGCCGGCCTCATTATATCCGTTATTTACGATCATCGCGGTCGGATAAAAGCGAGCGAGCAATTTCCAATCCAACGGCGCTCGAAACGGGTCGGAGTCATTATCCCCGTGACGTGTGCAGTAGTGGCTTCCTCCCAAAACGATATCATTTGCATACGCGACGGCGAACGAAAGGAAAACCGAGAGCCTCTTTTCATTATGCGGCCCGATGCAGGTGGGTGAAAAAATTCAATTTCGTCCGGGCGGCGCTGTTCTCTCTGGGTCTGCTATGTGTATGGTAGAAAGCGAGAGATTCGCACACGCGTCGAATAAACCTACATTGCCGGTGTCGCATTACCGTCGAGAGAGGACGATGGAACGATTATTTTTGCTTATTCCTAAAGGAAGCTTTGTAATAGAGTGAAATTTTCGATTCAAAAATCAAAAACGGGTTAGAAATCCATTATGAGGTTACCGAAGTTCGAATCACGTTTGTTTTTAAAAAATGTCCGTATGAATGCGTGTGTGTGGAAGGGGGGGGGGGGGTAACTTGATCGTCTTCCGGATTTTAATTAAACGTTACAAAAAATTAAACAAAAGCAAAACGAACCGAAATTGGCTTAAAGTCTAGTAACTATTCCAGAGTACCTACAACATTATTCCCGAAAAAATATTCCTAGATGAGAGTACTGTAAACTTCGAACCTTGTATAGGTAGAACGTACGATCGATATTATACCAACATCAGTCCGCTGGCGGTTGTTGACATGAAATGTTCTGGATGTGTATACATAGACACATCATCAATAGTAATTCCTCGATATCAGGAATAGAAGTGCCACTAAAAAGTATTTCTATGGGCTAAAATGCAAGGCTGCCGACTATTTTGTAACAGCTTATTGTTGATATTTTGAATACGTAAGTCCACGCTCAATGTCTGATTCCTGTAATCTATGTAACGAATAACATCACTAAATTTGTATCAGGTATTGATATCGGGAGTCAGCATGCCGGCACCTTCGATTAACGCTGACGTGGCACGGTTGGAATATCTGCTAAGCCGGCATTTACAGCCGCTTGTGCAGTCTGAACTGAACAGCTATGGAGCAGACAAAACGCTTGCCCTGCACTTGGCATTGCGTCTCAAGGTATAGAAACCGTATTAGCTATCTTTTTTAGTCTAGAAAAGTTTTCCAAATATTATTGTAAGTATATATATTTCCAAATATCATAAGAAAATAACACTTTCCATTTAATGTTATTCGTCATTACAGGACGATAATGATAACAACAGCAACAACAATGAAAGGGAGAATAAAATCGAGCTCGTGAAGCTCCTACTGAAGAGCGGCGCGAGCGCGAAACAGAAGCTCGGCAAGAACGGCGAGACTGCCCTGCACGTGGCCGTCAAACACTGTACCGAGCCCATCATCCTGAGGCAGCTGCTGGATGCAGGCGTGATGCTGAATGCGACCACGAGGCACGAAAAACTGACCGCTCTGCACATCGCGGTAAAAACCAACGACCGGTTGGCAGTCGAAGAGATGCTTAACCGAGGTGTCCGCATCGACGCGCAGAGTCGAGTCGGCGATACAGCCCTGCACCTGGCCGTCAAATTTGAATTCAAGGCGTTGGTCCAACTGCTGTTGGATCGCGGTGCCGATCCCAACTGCCAAAACGACATCGGAGAGACGCCGTTCACGAGCAGTCTCGGTCGAGTCAAGGATCGAATGAGTAACTTCATGCTCAGCGAGACCGTGAGTTTATTCATCTGAATTATATATTAATTTTTGCTGGCTTATATCCTTATTAAAGGTTTGCGCAACTTGGGCGTTTTAGGCCGTAAAACCGGTGAACGTGCGCCTAAAGAACCACGCGGGCGAGACTGCGTTGCACTTCGCGGCGCTTCGATGCTGCAGTGTAACCGTGTTCAAGACGCTGCTAAATCTCAGCCGCTTGAACCTGAGGAACGACTGGATTCTACTGTTCCACGTCATCAAAAACCCGAACTCGTCTATCAGGATGCAGCTCTTTCGAGCGCTGCTGAAGCACGGCACCGATCTCCACCGATTTGTCAACAAAGATGGCCAAACGCTGCTCTGTCTGGCTGTTCACTTGGGATCTGTCGACGTCACGAAATACCTTCTTGAATCGGAAAAGGTCGACGTCAACGGCAAGCCCGGTCGCAAGGTGCCGCTCTTCGGTGCACTGCGGAACGGCAATGAGGTGGCTGTGAACCTGCTGCTGCGCCACGACGCCCGAGTCGATCTCATCGATCGCCACGTGTACGATCAAAGCTCCGTGCACGCAGCGATCTTAGGATTTGATGACAAGGCAGCATCTCGCGTTTGTAAGAGGCTGCTGGATTACGGAGCGCCACTGGACCACCTTGACTCGAACAAAAATACAGCTCTTGTCAGGGCGTTGCGCAACGGTAGGGAGCGCGTTGCTAATCTGCTGATCGCGCGAGGTGCGAACGTCCACCTGAAAAACCCCGATGGGCTTTCTCCGCTTCATATCGCGTCCAACAAAGGCCTAATAGACACGGCAAAAAAACTGCTTGACGCCGGGGCGAATGTCAATGAGGTCACTAACATGGGCTCATCCGTGCTCGAATACGCCACGTATTCCGATAGCGAGGAAGCAGTGAAATTGATTTTAGAGCACGGTGCTAATTGCAGAACCGATAGTCGTGCTTTACTCTCAGCAGTGACGTTTCATCAGAAAGATCCACAAATCACGAAGCTGTTATTGGCTCACGGAGCCGATATTAATCTCAAAATCCAGGGCAAGCTACCGCTAGTTCACATGATCAATAATTACATCGCGTATTCATCAAGTTCATCTCAAGTCCTGGGATACCTGTTAAAGCACATAGCACTCCTGGCCTCGCAAGGTCAGCCAGTTCAGCAGGAGAACCTCGAGTTGATGGATCAATACGAAGGTATGAAAAATTTTTACGAAAAAAGCGTTCGCCAGCTGGAAGTCATGAGATCGACGCGGGTTTGCCAGGAGTCCCCGGTAACCTACTTCGACCTATTGACCAAACGTCACGACGGTCTCGTGCGCTGCTTGCGCTGCAAGAAAATGACACTAGCAGTTCGTTCGAATGCCGATAAATCGACGTTTTGGTTCTACTTCAACGATATGCTGTCCAACTATAAAGTAGGTTTGCGCCGACTTTCGATGCTCCAAAAGCTGCAAGTGCTGCTGCAGGACGTTCTAGGAAACCAGTTGCCTTGTGAGCTGATCGAGATACTTTGTCAGTACTTCAACGATAAGGAGCTAGAAGCTTACTGCGTTGAGCAAAATAAAAACAACGCGGATGCAGTAGAATGACACGTTACCTATTCGTACTTTTTATAGATCGTGAATTTGATTTGTTTTTATTTTATATGAACTGACATTATCAAGTACGTTTTTATACAGTTGACATGTATGAGACTATGCTTCCGCTAGATAATAGTCTACCTCTACATCATGGATGCGGGCATCACGTGTGTGTATTTTATATATTTGATATTTTCAATTATTTTATCTTTTACTTCAAATCGAATGGCATGATACTATCACTGTATATTTCAATAAAAAACGTTCTAGTGGAACGTATTAAAAAAGGAAGATATTAAGACAATAATAAAAAGCCAATGAGCCTGGCAGTGCCAAGAACTTGGCAGCGGGTTTTTTCTTTGTTCTCGCGCATGCGTGTGGGGGAGTTGTTGGTCCTTTTTTGCGCTGAGCGATGTTTCAAAGAGCCGAGCCGACAAGACGAGATGGTGTGTGTATACCTTTCAGGACAGGCGATGACGAGGCTTCTTCCTTTTGTGTGTTTACCTTTATACGCTCGAGAGGAAAAGAGGAATTTGGCCGATTCTATATTTGAATAGCAATCGCCTGTAAAGTGCTCTGTTTTCGTTGTTTTATCGGTTTTTTTTATAACATTGCTTGGTAAGTTGATACGCCGATGAAAAGAAGTCCTCAAACTTCACTTCCTTTTTTCTTTCTCTCAGCCGTCACTTTGACTTTCGGGAAGTTCCGTCGACTCTAAAGCCGCCGCGTTCTCGGGTTTCAGGAAATAAGTCGATGCTAGCGAATTTCCAGGAATTAAATTTAAAGTTCTGGATTCCTCGGTTCTTTCTCGCTTTTCTCCACTCTCGCGCTCTTTGATCTAATTGAGAAGCCGACTCGCGGGGGAAGAAGGATCTAGAGTTCGAGAGGATTACAGGACTCCTCCGGCTTCGGCGTGTCTGATGCGAGAAGGCGAACTTCGGGGAAAGAAGTTATTGTAATGAAATAAAGTTGATCTTGCGCGCGTCACGCTCTTTTCGTCGGATGCTTTTGGAGAATGAAATGTAAAAAATACTTGAGCTATTTCTCATGATGCCGATGAACGACGCTGAATGAAATCGGAGCGATTGTTATCAACGAGGCTTATTAATGCGATGAATATAATGAATTCAAAGTTATGTCCTACGAATTTCACTAGGCACGAAATAATACGACGTCGCGAGAGCATTTTTCACAATCGCGAAACTTTCTCTATGAGGAAGCAAAAGTGGTCACGATCAAAAAGCCAGATACCCGCAAATGACAAATGGACATTACGGAGCAATGTAAACGCGGTGATCACGACGTTCATAATACGCTGGAAGAAAAGAAAAACGGTAACGTTACATATCAAAATTCACTTTCAGTCCCTTACGGCTAACAACGAGAACGTTTCCAACAGCAAGATTCAAAGTTACTTTTTAAATTCTTTATTAAGGGTAAAATTTTATTCACTAGTATCTAATCAAACGGTGTATAATTTTACTATAATATTAAATAAAAGCCACAGTTTACATAAAGACACCGCGAGCGCACTTTTAAAACCGCTTTCTCGACGAAAAAAATATTAGCAAAAAAAAAAAAAGCTCGATCGTTACCCAAGCTATGCATCGAGAGAAAGCTGATTTACGGGGTGTCAATATAATGCACCTCTTTAAACAGCCTATAATGAGTGTATCACACACACATACAGACCGAACCGCATGCTATCGTTCTCCAATTCCCAGTATCGCTCTCCCCATCACCCCGGGCGTGAATCGCTTACGCAATATTATCCCGGCCTGGAAAAAAAGCTGCGAGAAAAAAGCCGAAGCGCCCTCCGGTAGATCACGCGCACTAGCTAATGAAGTTAAGAAGTGAAACGTGCGGAGGTGAGATGATTTATCGGCTGGAGCTCAGCCTTAATTTCGCCGGTGGCTCCCTTCGCGGAATGCGCGCGAGCGCGCGCAAGTCGAAAGTGTATACACACGAGGTGGAGAGAGTAAGAGGGACCTCACTCTGGCTTTGCCAAAACTTTTTAATGAGAGAAACGTCGCGCGGTGGCCGAAAGAAATGATGAACGGGGTTGCGCGCAGATTCATGCTGGCTTCATTTTGGACGCGCCGTGCGAGCTTTGACAAATATCCGCTGAGAAATAAGTTTTTGAAGTGCAACCATTACACTTGCCTACCATTACAAGTAGGTCAACGCCGAGTACGCGCAGACGAGCTCCGAAGGCAAATAAGTGAATAAAAATGTAGACGCTGTGAAATCCCGCGCGTCGCCGATCTTTCAAAAGAAAAACAAACAAATCTCCATCATCCGCGCACGAGACGACACGGAAAACCGCGCATCAGAGGCACATCGACCTGTGCTTCTCTCGCGCACTCTGTATACGGCACGAGGGGAAAGGGAAACGCGAGATGAAGAGCGACAGGCTGTTCGCTCGTTCGTTATGATGGCGAAAGTGAGAGTCACGGTTAGATCCTCGTCTCTCCCCCTATGTCTCCCCATCAGGACCGCATCATCCGGATGGATGTGACAAATCGCCACGACCAGCTCGATTCGCACGATCTCGACACACACACGACTAGTGCTGATGCGCACACATCACATACACAAACACACAGACATAAACGCGTCTTTATGAATCGAGCCCGAGGTTAATTGACGTCCGAAATCACGTCGTTACTCTAGCCAATTACGTATCGGCGATGTGCATATACGTATACGCGAGATCCTATCCCATTAGCCTGACCTCCACAGCCGGGGCTCCAGAGCCGCGACGATTTATGGGAAATAAATACACACGTACACACGTGCGCGCGCGCATCGCGGAATATTGTTTATAAGACGAGAGCAGAGGAGACTCTAAAGATCGGCCTTATATTTGTTAATTGCGCGCGCGCGAGAGAGTCGTGGGAGATGCCGCGTGCTTTATGCCCGCAGTCGTCCGCTAACGACGGCTAATGCGCACGGAAGAAAGAGAGAGAGAGAGAGAGAAAGAGAGAGTAAGATTGAAATAACTTCGATTGGATTATATGAGCGGACCGGCTGATTGGATTGTATCGCGCGGGCCGCTTGTTTATGCGGCGGCGCGCGAGAACGTGACATATAAAATTTGCGCCGGACGATGAAAAATCAAGCGAGGCTCGTATATTATTTATCGAAATAACGTACTACGGATACCTATACATCGAGGTTCAGCGCTGTGTGGTCCAACCGTAATTGATTGAGAGGGGCAGCGTTTAGCGCGCAAAAATTATTGTTTAATAATAAATCGACGGCGCATATAGAAAGTTAAGATTCGCGAGCGCGAGGTTCGAACGCGTGTGATGTATCGTGCATCGAAGTGAGATTTCATCTCTTTGGCGGTAATAGAATGAAATCGAAGTGTAAATAACGGTGAAAAGTCGCAATTAAAAGATAATCGAATTCGCAAATTCATCGCCTTTTAAAACGCGATAACTCTTGGCTACTTCGTCGTATATTGAAGTCAATTTCGAATATCAGCGATGATAATTTTTTTCATCGAATAACCCCGTATTTGTCCCCCCGAGAGATCTTAATGTCAAAGCCACGCGCCATCCTCTCTCTCGTCATAAACTTTCTCAGCCGCGAGTATTCGTGCCAAGATAGAAGTTCACCGTAACCCAGGGCGGATTTTCGCTTTCGCAATATCAGGGCGTTTCCTCGAGCTTTCCAGAGAGCCCGCCGATAAGACCAGCTCTCTCTCTCTCTCTCTCTCTCTCTCTCGCGCGCGCGCGCGCGCGTGCGCGCAAGGTGCGAATGACTTATGGCGTGTCGTGCCGCGGCTCGCGGCAAGCCGCGTTGTCATTATACGCTCAATTACGATAAATCTGGTCCGTTGCTTCGCGCCGACTAAACGAGCGTGAAACCGACTAGTCCCGCGCTCTCAGTTACGGGATGGTCGTCGCGAAGATAAAATCGGCTGGAAACATGTTTCAAGCGGTTGCTTTTCGAATCGGCGATTTTTTTCAAATTCTCGCTGCGGATGCATGAATTTACGAGAACTGCTCAGCGTGACAAAAGTTCGGTTTGCGTGCAGCGCGATAGTCGACGAAACGCAAATAGGACGTCAGGGGGAGAGGCGATAAGACGAAGGGGGAGAAGATCAAAGAGAAGTAATAGCGATGCATGCAAGGAGAGAGATCGAGGGTGCAATCTGTTAAGTGGATCAACGATTGATATGCGGCGGCCCTTTAAGACCGTTTAACTGCGTTATTGTTGTTGTGATATAATATGCTAGAAGTGAATTTTCGAGAGACGACGAATTTCCTCGAAAAAATCCAAAAGATAAACGCAGGCCATTAATAACGCGAGACTTTCCAGCGGAGCTGCGCATTGGTATTACGAGGATTTTCTAATTTTCAAGAGGAAAACAATTAACCACCGCGGAGGAAAGACAAATGCGCACCGCCGCGGCGACGAGCGGAACGAGTTTAAAGATCAAAGGCCGAGAGCGAAGCGTATACGCGCAAAGGTGCGGCCAAGGAAAAAGATTAAGGGATCTATTTGCGAAATGAAGTCACGATTGGCGGTTATAAATTCGTTTCGCGTCGCTGGCTAGCTTGTGTATAGGAATATGGTGAAATTTCAAATTACAGTTGTACGTAGTACATATGTATGCGTAGTATATTGGAATGGAAGTTATGCTTTTGATATATTTGGATCTTGATAAGGGTACATTCGCGCGTCGCGTTAATTTAGAACGAATATTATTCGATCGCAAATATGAAGTGACTAATGGCGTAGGTGAGGTATTCGGTATTTTTAAGCTCAAAACAACATGGCTGTGTTACATGCATTTCTTTTCAAATGGAATAACTCTATATGTATCATTCGATTTGGCATTTCAAATTAAGAGTATACACAAGACTATTTATCTCAATCCGTCAAAATATTTATACACCAATCGACTTTTCCTCGTGTGCTTGCGGTTAACTTGAAAAAAAAAAATCATTCAAAACAATCGTCCTTTCGCTTTCACGCTTACGCATTCTATATACGATCGGTTATACATAGCGCGCAATCTCTCAAAGCCAGCAGCCCTTTGGGCCAATAAGTCGCAATAAGCGATAAATAACGAATCCGACGATACAACTAAATAGCAAATGTAAGCTGGCGCGGTCGCAACGCACCGCGAATAATAAATTACCGTCGCGCGAGCTCGAGCGCGCGCGCTGCACATGCTATTATTCTAATGAGCAGTCGCTGAAACACAATGATGATGGCCGTGAAATTAATGGCCCCTCGCGCGAGAGCACGTATATTGCAGTATGATGGAAGAGAAAAAGAGAGGCGCGTAATTATGGGTGTCGATTTCGCGAAAAATTCTTTTCGTTTCGACGATGTCCACTTTCATCCATTGGTAGCTATATGGATTTTTTTCCATTTGGGTTATATAAATGTCTATACGAGTGATATTATTAGCTCGACTATTTCTGGGAAGAAAATTCACCCTCCACTCGGACGCTACGTATGTGTGCAAATCCAATTTATATTCCCAGACTAAGGGCTGCCTGGCGATAAGAATGACTTCTCGGAAGTGGCTGTAGATAAGGGCGCCTTGTTGGCTGGAAATACGTCTGGCAAAATGTATGTGACGGTAGATCCCTGATAAATCCAATTTCAAGGAAAGGGACACGTCTCTTTCAGCTGGTTATATTAATTTACGTCTCGACGGATGAACGTTAGTCAAAAAGTTCAATTGCTCAGATTCCTAAATCAACCTTCTTATCAAGTGACCTTTGAATTGCATAATGAAGTTTCTAATTGTCGATGTCATTTTCCAAATTACTCTACTACATTGTACCACAACAGAGTCACAACTCCTGAGCCCAAACTTCGGTCCCACGCAATCCCTGCAATGTAAAACATTCTCACAGCGATTGCGCAACGGCCCGATGCACAAAAACGCGTATCTATACCCGCAACACGACGCGTCGCGTTCGAAAACGTGCCGGAAGCAACGAGCGACATAGCCGCTTGTATCTTGTGCCTATAATAAGGTATAGGCTAAGTGTAAAATTCAAGTGACGCGCAATTCGTTTCCGCCGTGTCTGCAAAGACCTCGTGAATGTGAAGAGCGTGGGTGTGTGTGTGTGCGTGTGTGTGTGTGTGTATGATGGTACACAGTGTTGAAAACGAAAACGGATCTCAGAGTGTATTATATATATGAATAACAGCGCCGCTGTGTCTGCCCAGGCACGAGTCTTTGGCTCGGTCCAGATAGATCGGCGCCCGATATAATTAATGAGCACGACCGGCGATTCCCATACACACCTCTCGTTGTCTCGGAGTTGATCTCTTTTCATTTTTCTTTTTGTTGGGGTTGCGATCTTCTTTGTCTGAATTTTTCTACTGACTTTGTACGAGTGAGCTAATGATTGCTGTTTGTAAAGTAGGCTGTGACGCATTAGAATACAGTAAACAATAATTCTATCACACAGAGACACCCGCGATCGCGCTTAGCGTATTATACTCGAGGCACCAATCAGTGCGTCTGTCAAATTTCAATTAAGAGGTAAATTTGCCGAATTCCACTCACGATAAAATTCGACTCATCTCCTCTGTGACACTCATCGGGACGTTGTACGTCACACCCGAAGGCTTAAATTCCTACCAAAATTACTCGCGCAATCACTCGCTACACCGTACGTAAGCGAGCTCTCTCGTCACCCACACACATACTCGGTCCCGCGTCTTTTTGCCCGCTCTCGAGCCCACACTCTCTCCCGCGAGAGTTCGATTTTCATTGTGCCGGTATAAGTACGGGTGAGAGTTCTTGTACGCGCAGTGCAAAAATCCCCAATTATCGCGCGCGCGCTCGACTCGCAAGGTTTGAGTGTATATGAGCTATTGCCTCGCTCGACGGCGGTGTAGCTTGTTCGGCGGCGGCTCTCGTGCACATGTGACGTCGCGCATAGGTTAAACGATGGATATCGAAAGACAACAACGCAGCCTGCACGCTTTCCCAGATAAGCGGCAAATGGGCCAGGGGATGACCCTCTTGCGAGGCGCGCTTAATGGTCTTCTGTGCCGTCGTTGATCATATTGCGGCGTTGTTGTTGTTGCTGTTCTACTCGTGAATTCGCTTGCTAAAGTGAAACTTTCGGCTGGGAAAAGTGGGATGAAAACTTTCTGGAATCTCGCCGTTTTCGAGATCGTGTAGTGTATACGCGGTAAAAGCTTTTGGCACTGCGCTATGCCGTTCGAAAGTTTGTAACTGCTCTTATAATACTGAATTTAATCATTATACACACATTTCGACGTGGACTCTGGTGAATCGTTCTCTCACGTCACAAAAGCGTGTCAGCAAATGCACGGATCCCCAATCAAAATTCTCGATCATTTCCAGGTAAATCCGTGCGCGCATTCACTTAGATCAATCAGAGACGTATATGACAAGCTATATCATCTACTCACCACAGCGTTGGGTATCAGCGTGGGCGTAGAGGGTCCTCCATCCTCCTCGCTGTCCTCCTTCGCCTCCTGCGTCTCGGCAATCAGCGTATCACTGGAATCGCACTTGTTCAATCCCCCGTCGGCATCCCCCAGTTCCTTCGCTTCCGAACTCGCGGCCCCGAACTCGTCCCTCGCATCCTCGTACAGCGAGCTCCTGCTGCCTCTGGTCACGCTGACGCTTCTCGCCTTGCACAGCTCGAAGATCTCCTCGGGCCTCTGCTCCGCGTCGTCCTCCTCAGATTTTGCTAACGCGGCCGAATCTTTCTTGCCCTCGACGTACCAGGAGGAGGCCTGTTGCGGAGCTGCGTCGTTCTTCTTTCGCTCGCAGGACGTCTCGTCGTTTTTCGTCAGCGCACCCTTGCAGCGTTTCAAGTAGCTCTTGACGCGCTTGCTCTTGCTCTTGCGGGTCTCGTGGTTGCGACAGGTCAGCTGCTCCGCCGGCTCCGGAGCTGCAGGAGGCTTTTCTTCCGGGATATTCGTGCACAGCAGAGGGTCTTGGGCGTCGGCGGGACATGTTTCGGTCGGATGCTCGATTGCCAGGCTCCAGGTCTCGCTGTCCTTGTCGGCGATCGCCCTGCGGTCCGCTGGTATCACCTGGAACACGTGAGGGATAATCGGGTGTGAGTGATTTATTTTGAGAAACTTTTATAACGATTCGTTGCGGGGAAAGGCTATATACGCGTTAATTGGCTGGATATGAGTGGTCAGGCATTAAATGCGCAGAAATATGCCCATACGATTAGAAGTGTGCTGTGTTGATCGAGTAAAAAGTTTGACGTTAATTTATTTCGCGCAAACCCACTCGATACAGCACTATACGATCGCGATAACATCGGTAAAACTACCTAACTACACAGCGAACGCGGCTAACCGTTGGCGCTGTGAGTCGCGCGCCCGACAACTTACATAAATTCCCGAAAAAAGAAATCAATCCGAGCATAATACATCAAGCCGACTGTCATCCTCAATAACGAACACGCATCCTCGAGTAGCGCGAAACGAGTAAAAAACGCGTCTCTCGCAAACTGATGATGGCGCACCGCGCATCTTCTCTCTCTCTATAGCCACACGCATTTACCATCAAGCTGCTGCATAAAAAATGTCAGTAGCTCGCGCCAAAGCCGCTTAGAGAGAGAGAGAGAGAGAGAGAGAGAGAGAGAGAGAGAGAGAGAGAGAGAGACTCGATTAGAAATTTGACGCGCGCTCTGAGGTGTCTTTACCGTTTAGTTCTCGCACGGAGTGAAACATCACTCTCTTACACACACATACACGGAACTATACGTGAGAGAGAGAGAGAGAGAGAAAGAAGAGTCGTTTGTATCGTGCCGGAAACTACTCGGCAGAAAGAGAGAGGATTAGGGTGGTTTTCACGTGTCACCGAGGAAGAGCGACACGTTCGCCTCGTAAAAGTACTGAGAGGAAGGAGTGTGTAGCAAACGCCGCCGACTAGGCCGTGGAATATGTTTGTGGATTTTTAGCTCTTCGCGCCGAAGACAGCAGTGCGCCTTTGTGGCGCGAATTTATTTGGCTCGTCTCTTCGGATGCGCGACGAGCTGTGGGAACGTGGTTTCTTTCTTTTTCAGATCCGCGCTGATCTGGTTCGTCCGGCTTTTCAATCGATGTGTACTTTCAAAAAGTTCGCAGAATAATAAATAACGCGGAAGGGGGGTGGCGGGTCGACGAACTATCTTCTCGAAAAAGGAACAGCACCAACAACTCCATCGACACACAAAACGGAAACCGTCAAACTAATACTCGACGATTTTCCTCGCGCGCCAAAGCAAAGAGCGGCAGGAAAAAGTCAGCCGCGGAGAGGAGAGATAGCAAGCGATAAGAAGGTCAGATTGAATCTTGGCCGATGGGAGAGCGCGATAGCCGAGAGGCGTGGGATCGAACGCCTATCGTGCCTCGCATATATGTAGGGATATACGTGTGTATAGTGCCGGGCTCGCGCGCGCACAAGAGAAATAGAGAGTTTACACGCTTTATTTCGTCTCTCCGGGCTCGATGCCGACGATTCGATTGCTTCCTCCCTTACTTCCTTCCTGAGAGAGACACTGATAAGGAAATTATCTCGAGAGAGCTGAAAGTTGACTGACAGCGCTTAATTTATCCGATGTGTGTGTACGAGAGTTTGCTCATAGCCGGGGATAAGATCTCTGCTGCTCTGATATAACGATATACTTGGACGAAGACTTTTTAATTATTGTTATGGAAGGCCGTTACATCGGCAGAGCCGGCCGTGTGTTTGTACGGTTTGTTGAAAGCGTTTTCTAATTCAAGCGATTGCTGTGACTTTTTTCCTGGCAACCTTACGTATCGTATAGACTGTATAAGATAATTGAGTTTTAATTAATTTTTTCTGTGTTCGATGGAGGCAATAGCGATCCTCAAGTATCGAATTTAGAGAGCATGCATGCATCAACGCAATATAAGTTATCTCGGACGTTATAGCATAAGCGGCTTAAGTAGCATGAAGCGACAAAAACTAAAAAGTTCAGTCAGTCCAAAACCATTTTGCACTCTTTTATGAAATAAATAACTGAAAAGAAACATCAAAAGCAAAGTAACGTCGCCCACTATGCATAGTTAAAAAAAGGCAGAGATCCTCGAAATTTTTTATCGCCCTTGTTCCATCGACGTTCCCTATCATACTTATACCCACAGCGAGAGGGGAAGTTCGCGAGGCAGAGGCACTTCATAAAGCGAAAAATGGGAGCGCGCGACGAGATGAAAAGCCCGGATATGCCGAAGGAAGGAGAACTCAAATGTAGGGAAGACAGGCGAATACGCAAAGTGAAAATCGGCGGTATGGGTTTTTCGCTCTCCGGGCGGTCTTCTATCTCTGATTTCTGCCTTTTTTATCCGTACCAGCGTGACGTGTCTGCAAACCAGTTGAGAGCGAACGCCTGAACGAGTCTCGAACGCTTTATGATTTCTGTTTTTAGAAATTTGCCGCGGAAGCGAAAAAAGCAGCGATTGTTTTGTTATTTCTGTCCCAGCTGTCGATAGTATAAAACGTCGATCGAATTATGAGTTGTCTCAGCATAGCCAACCGGTCCACCACTCGAGTTTATTGCAAAAAGCATTCACGTATATACCTTTGAAAAAAAGACATTATCAATACGAGTTTTATCTCCCACATTTTCTGCGACGATCGGCACAATACATCCTCGAATCTCGCCAAGACTCTCGAAATTATCCCAAAAGCCCGCACCGCCGGTCATGCAAAATTAACGAGCTTTCTCGCTCTCGGTGCAATGCACACATCTGGGCTCGTCGAGCCGAGAGATAAGCCAGAACGCATATGTATACAGGCATACGCAGCAACGGAGAGAAAAAGACTATAAAATCGTGTTCACTCGCGGTAATAACCCGATGCGATTCGGACGGGATGATTTGCATCTCGCGTATAATTGCGCTTCGGCCCAGACGGAATTAAGTTTTCATAAAGGCGGGGAGCGAGTGAGAGAGAGAGAGAGAGAGAGAGAGAGAGAGAGAGAGAGAGAGAGAGAGAGAGAGAGGCGAGCATCGCTCGATTGTAATCGCATTCGAAAAGGGACAGGTATTAGGATGCAGGAGGGTAAGTTACAGGATTGACTTTGTACAATGGATTGATTCACTTGATAAAATTATGATTCAGATTGCAAAAATTAAACTCATCGCGAGTCTGAATTTTCCAAAACGGACTGTCCTCAAAAATCGAAAGCTTGACACTTGACGTGACAATCGAAACCACTCGGAATCGTGAATACCTCGATTAATTATTAGCATCACAGCTTTATTCTGGCATTGATTGACAACCAAATAATTTGATTGACCCATTCACTTCCAAAATAACCGAATGCCATTGATTAGCATTTTAAAAACCCACAACGCGCGCATACAAAGCCCATCCCAATTACTCCTTTCAACCATCAGTTGCCGCAGCGCGCGAACTTCAACCGCATCAAAAACACACAAAGACGAAATTCAAGCGCCGCGCGCAGCCTTCAAAAGAGCACCGGCCACAACGAAAATGGGCGTGAGCCCACAGCCACGATGAGAATCACGACGTCAAGGCGTGCGCGCACGTATACCGTCGTAATTTCGGTTATTGTGCACTGAACACACACACATACACACACACACGCTGCTTCGATCCCGACAGGTGCGGCAGTCCACTTGTAAAAAAAGAGCCGGCGCGCATCGCTTAACATCTCTCCGCACATGAGGCGTCCGAGATTAACGCTAATTAATCACTACAAACGCTCGAGCGGCGTACAATAAACGAATAAGAGAGCCGCGGCTACAAAACGACGACGGCTCGCTCTTTTCGGAACGTTTCGCATGCTTATATGTACGTATACCTACGGAGCGTGGTTTCGCGGTTTGAAGAGTGACTGCAGATGATGACTGATGGAAACGAGAATTGGCTTTTCGGCTCGCTGTATACGCGCGGCGCGGTTCTTCTTTTGCAATGAAAGTTTAATTCTTTGTTGATTTATCCTCTGGAGGAGCTTAATTACAATGATTTTAACGCTCATTACTTTTGCTCGGACGACGCGAGACTCGAGAAGCGCACAACGTGTAATGTACACAGCGAGAGCGAGAGCTGAAACGATTTTGGGACTTCCTTTTTGCGCTTTTGAGGTTTCTCTTGTTGTTGCTCCGCGTGCACGCCGCCGGGGAAAGGAGGAATGTCTTACTTGCGTTGTCGCGCGAGAGAGGATAAATTAAAGCGAACTTTTGTAGGAACATTGGAACGCGCGGCTTCGGATTCATTTATCAAAATGAAAGTTAGCCGGGCTTATATGCTCCTTTTGTACGCGAATGCGTATACAAAATGTAATTTATAATAGTTCCGGCTGCTGCCAGGCACCGGGTCGAGAATTTTTTCGAGCTTGTTTTTCGCCTCGGGACGCGATGCTTCTGTGGTACACTAATTAAAAGAGATTCTCATCGGATATCTGATAAGGAAAACGTCTCGTGAATCCTGCGGATCGGTAGCAGCGCGATGTGAAGTACGACGTGTATAAGGCGCAGTAGAAACAGGCGAGTGTGGCGAGACACGCGTTTGACCTGATTATCGATTTCGAGTGTAGTACTAAGTTTACCTTAAGAGGATCTGGTGCAAGAAACCTTATCAGCACAAGTCATACGACGACGACGAACGTAACGTTTAACGTAACGTATGTGCCCATCGTACGGAACACCGAAAAAAAACCCATTCCGTCGATGAAGCAGTTCGGAATCGACGGATGCTTCAACAGTGCATTATCACCCAACCGCGTTCTCCACATCCCCGATCCATCTCTCATGCATCCTCGACTTCTCCAGCTCAGTCTCTCTAACATAACACGTGGCGTATGAGCCTCTCCATACCTCCTTCTGCTTGTCCACCGCTCGTTCCCTCTGGCGGTTCTCTCCCTCTTTCTCTCTCGTGCGCTTATCTCCATCTGTCTTTGATTCGCGTGGCTGATAAGCTCGGGCTAGCGTCGATTTTACACACACGGCCGCGGCGTTACGTCAGCGCGAGCCGCCGCGTTGTAAATTGCGCGCGGGAAGACGCGCGAGTTGATTAATGTGCGAACGAGAGACTTTTTCTCTGTCGCCGTATCTGCTTCATACGGCGCTAGGACTATTTTTGTCTCGAAAGAGAAGCCTGACTCTCTGTGTTATCACTGTGTGTGTGTGTAGAGCGTGATGTTGATTTATAAGGTGGGTGTGAACTATCGATTTACAGTAACGTACGTGTTTCTGCCTTTCAGTATACTACAACACATCGTGGCACAAGCTCGAACAACGTTAAAGCTAAATTATTTGAAACAACAATTGAATTCTCTCTTCCGCGGGCTAATGAAACCAAAACAAAGTACAACCGACGACCCGCAGGTCATGCGCTTGGTGTGTGTACGCAACAGCGCGACCCTCTTCTTCCTGTCTGGCGCTGCGTCGAGGGAAGCCCGAGGAGGCGGAGGCCTCTACATCCTCGCTAAATTATGCGACAACTCCGGCGTTCGCGGTAAATCACGCGAAAGAGGAGGCCGAGCCTCGGCTGAAATTATACGGACCGCGTGCGCTTGCGTTGCGTAGACAAACTGTACATACTGCCGTGTCCTTGCGCCGCAGAAAGTTTTCAGTGGCACCGAGGGGATCGATTTATCCGAGGGAAGTTCGAGCGGTGGACTTTGGCCGATTGCTGTTGTTTCTTGGCATGAGACTCGAGTGGAATTACTCGAGCCTTGCCGGAAATGAATGGGATCGGCCGCCTCTTCGATTCTGGTTTCGAGCAAAATCACTGAATGAATGTTTATAACGAATAATTTCGTTACTATAATAGTATAATCCCGTTATTATGCGCAAGCTCTCAACGATGCATCGCAAAGAGCGATTTTCATTCAACAAGTATAATCTTCAGCCAAGTATGCTCGATATGCCGCTCAAGCGCACCCAATTACACGCGTTCGTGAACAAAGCGTCGGCGTAAAGAACTATAGCTACTTCGTCTATGCGCAAACTTCAACAGTTTTAATAAACCATCCGAGAGGCGCAACGACGACGAAGGGGTTGAAGCAAGCTCCTACAGCAGTATAATATACCTATGTAGGGTACATAACTATATCCCACAGAAGAAGTGCGCGCGGTCACGCAGCGACTCTATACACGGTACGTGTACCTGCGTCAGCGTTTAGTTTCTCTCCGGGACTGAAAGGGCGGCGAGGAAAAAGGGCAGAGGAGAGAGTATAAGTAAACGTGCGCGAACGAGCGTCGCTGTGTACTTTGGAGCGAGAACGTGAGCATTTTCGATCGGGGTAATGTTTTCCCGAGCGTACATCGGCGGGACTTACTTATAGTAGAGGCGATGCTGAGAAGTAAATTGAAGGGGTCGATGTTGTTCGAAGGTAATGTTTGAATCATTGTGAAGAGATACGTACTGAAGATGTGTAGAGACGATGATATAGTTAGGAACGTCGCGGCTAAAAAAAGTAGACCTTGTGCTTTAGCATTGAACTACTTGGTTAGTTATAGACATATTGTCGTCTTTGTGGACGGTGTTATTATAGCAGCGGTAAGTATACGTCACTCAAAGGGAGTGTATGATGCTTCTGAATAAAGAATATCTTCATCAGAGTGATCCGGATATAATCACGCGTGTGTTTTTAAAACGATCCGTCGTGAATAAATATGAGGAACCACAAAACAAGGTTTTTAGGGCACCGTATACTTTTCGCGAGGATTAATAATCGCGCGAGAGGCAACATTAATTGTCGAGAAACAAAACCAATCCGTATTTAGTAATTCAAAACCGATGTACCAACCGAATGGACGAACAGGTTAAGAATAATGGCTTCCATAATTCAGCAGCGACTCGTGTTAACGACTCGCGGGCACCCTGTACCCCAAATTGAATGATCGCGTCGAGTGAAACTTCAGTCTTCGCCAACGACTTTCGAAAACAACGTTACACTAATTGGGTAATAATGACTACATATTATAACCAGCTTGTATTAATTGTCGCAATAAAAACCTGACATATGCGCTCGCGCCAATTAATGCACCATCATCTTTTATCCGAACCAAATTTCTTCATCCTCTGCAACGACGATGTGTGCCATAGGTTTCAGAAGACGTCCCATTAAAGCGAACATCTTTCATATACTCCGCGGACAAAAAATGTGTACTTCGCTAATTAACGCACTCTCTCTTTTTCCCCTTTGATAAAAAAAAACAACACCTCGCAACGTCGTAACTCCGGAACTAACGAACCCGACAAAAAGGTCAATTCCCAATCATGGCTCTAGCTGTGTAGGAGCAGCATCAGCAGCACCGGATCAGCCGAACGAAAATAAAAACGACACATCCTCACTGCAGCCTCTCGTCTCGCAATAATCGGTCATCGTTCGCGCCGATCCGGGCATTGCACGTTCGGCGTGTATATACATCGAATAAAGAGGCGCCGGATCGACTCACAGCTCTCTCCGGAGAGAGGATGCACGCCCAGAGTGGATATATTATAAGCGCCACGACCACTTTATTACACGGGGCGACCCCCTCGCGTATTTATCGGAGTTTGATTCGCGCCACCGACGAGGAGGATCGGCAAGGAGTCGTGATAATTGAGGAGCAAGATTTTCTCCGATGCCTTGTATACTCGCGTGTGAGGGTATAGTATGAGTGATTGGTTCGGTTGTTTTAGGGTTATTATTTCCTTGCAGCAGATTCAAATGTGTCGCACACAACGATGAAATCGCCGTTTTCCTCGTTTCGATTTCCAAGATTATATCGGTATCCAACGCAGTAAGAAGAAGCTCCACCATAACGCCTCATCGGAACAGCTGCAGAAGCAGCAGCAGCAACAACAACAACACAGGCATTGATCGCGCGCGGCGGTGCAACGCCCCCGCGCGCAAGCTTCAATAAGCGATTTAATCAGCAGAAAAGTAAAGTTCGCGCCGGGCGCCAGAGACTTGTTTTGCTGCTGCGCCGCCTCTATCTTTCGTTCGTTTTTTTTTATGATCGCTCGTTTTGCTCCTCCTAAGCGTTTAATTCGTTGAGTGCTGCTGCTGCTGCTGCTGGCACATGAAAATAAAAGCAGCCGTTTATTAATGCGCGCAGCAGCGCGCGCGGAGAACAGAGGAATATAACGCATTAATGACCGCGCGCTTCGCGAAAGGTATTATAAGCTTCGAAAGCTTTCAATTATAAGCGTGCTTTTCGCGAAGAGGTGTTTTGTTTATTGTATTGATTTATGGAAATTTTCCGAGGTTTCTCAGCTTTGTTTGTCTCGAGTCTCAGAGCAGAGTTGTTAAGTCGAAGGTGATCGAGATAAGGATTATGGGGAAACTTTCCTGCTTGAAATGCACGTGGTTATTTACGCCTGTTTTTGCAAAGATACTTTTTGAATAATTGGCTAACAACTGCTCTCGCCGCTCATGGGCTGCACGACAATAAATTCAAAAGAGGCTGTAGCTAGACATCAATGAACGTAATGGTGAAGGTGAAAAAAGACCGAAAGAACGCAAACGCGTCCGCTCCTATAAGGAGGAGGCGGCGATGTAATCCAAGCCGAAATTTCACCTAAAGCCCATCGAGACGTCGCTCACGAAGCCGATCGGGGAAACGAGGTTATCCCGATGCGCATCGCTATGCAGAGTGAGAGAAGGCACAAGGAGGAAAAAATAAGCGCGAGTTCACGATGCAGAGTGGGGGAAAGGGACGCGCGAAGAAACATTCGATTCGAGAGTAAAAAATGAAGTGAAAAAAGAAGGGCTCGACGAAAGAGAAAATAAACGTTCTCGAGAGATATGGGCGGGGAACGAGCCGAATCGAGAATTATTCGGAATTATCGCGAAAATGCGGACGCGAAGTGCAAATTGCGCGAGTAATCATCACGAACGCGCAGCAGTATGTGTCGGTTAAAAATCGTGCCATTTGAATATACAACTGCGCAAACGAAAGCGGAAGTTAACGGGGTGACGGAGAAAGTAAAGGAACGATCAGTCTGCGAGTGAAAAATAAGGTTGAACGAAAGCGAGAGTGAGCCGAGGCGAGATGGCAGGATGCAACGACAAATGTTATACCACACGGCGGTCTAGATCGGCCGAGTATATACCGGCGAGGACGATAAGGTAAATTCGTGATGGTACCACCGAACGATCAGGCGGACAGATAGCGATGTTCTTCGATAGCATCGCATCTTCCGTCCACCTATTCGCGGTGAGAATAGAAAAGGCTGGATTATTAATGACGGCGTGTTTACGTAAGTCGCAATTTTTCATCATCATGCTATAGAGCGCTTAATAAAATCGAGCCGCGTAACTTGCTCTCTTTTAATTCAAGAGCCGCCGGGCGAGTATACATGCACGTCCTCTCCGTCTTCAAAGCTTCTCTACTCGTCGCGACGAGGCCGCGACAGTGGCAGAGAGTCAAGCCGGCTGTCGGAGACTGCTCGGCGTCTGGCTCAAGCAGGGCACAAAGCCCGCCGCCAACGAGACAGAGAGACGCTAATACACAGCGCGGGAAAATCGAGCGAGCGAGAGAGAGAGAGAGAGAGAGAGAGAGAGAGAGAGAGAGAGAGAGAGAGAGAGAGAGAGAGAGAGAGGCAACAATAAAAGCTAGAGGGAGACGGGAAATGCGGAAAGAACGAAACCGCGGGAGAACGGTAGTAGGCTATACGCTCTCGGGGGCTGCACAGGCGAAAAAGAGAGAAAGCGAAACTGCGAGCGACCGATCGATTCCAACCCCTCCGCCGCCGACAGCAGCACGCTGCCGACTGTGTGTGGGTGCAGACGATAGTAACGGAGGCAGTGCCCTCGTCTGGCCTCGTGTGTATAGCTATACTTATGTATACGCGGACTAGCGCCGGCCCCTCCCGCTATTAACCGTATCTCTCTCCCTTCTCGTCTTCCTGTTTCTTTTATATATATATTCCGAAGAGGCGTTTGACGCCGCTGCTGCTGCTCTTCTCTCCGGCTACTCGGATGTATCTTTTAGGAAACGAGATAAGACGGAAGGTATACATATACGTACGCGTATCTCGTGTGCGTGTGTGTGTGGGTGGATTTACGCTTTCGGGAGACGTAACATTTTCGCGAGCGAGAACGAGGTTGCGTGGATTTCGCCGAAAGAGGGATGGGATTGAAAGAGGAAGCGACTGACCCCTTTATGCGCGTCGGCTGCCAAGTTTCTGCGGCTCAGAAGCAGCGAGAAAGGTGCAAATGAAGTTTGCGCTGACCAAAATTTGTATGCAGATGCTAATAACGAAATCTTTTTTAATGGAGAATTATATTATTATATAAGAACGAAGGAACAGCTCGAAATCGCTTCTTGACAGCTGCGACGACAGAAAACCAATCGCAAGCGCCTACAGCAGCCAGACAGTGACAAATAAAGCGTATAATGAAAACAGAGCAGGAGAGAGCGAGAGAGAAGCCGAGGAACATGAAGAGGTAAGCGCGGGAGGGTATCGGGGAGCTTCGCCGCGAGACGCAATGTCATTACGCCGGGCTTTATTCTCGAAAGGCGGGAAGGAGGTGAGGCACGCCGACAATCTCCGGATGGCTCAGGGCCAAAAGGAACTCGAGCGCCGCTATTCGTTATGACCTGCATCGCGACGATTATTCGGATTTTCGGTGAAGTCGAGCTTATGATCGAATGATTTTCTTCACTCGAAATTGATGAGATTCGAGTTTATTGTGAACAGAAATCCTAAACGAGTTCCATCTCGTATTTGCTAAAGTTAGAAAACAACGTTGAAAATACGAAACGCATCCATCTCCCTTTATGATGGACAAACTCAACAACTTTCCGCGTCAAAAGAACAACACAACTCGGAGAAAGAGGAAGAGGGTCGTCGGCGGCATCAGCCGTAAAGAGCTGCAGAAAGAAGAGAAAGGAGAGAAGCATCGTCGCTGCAACCGCTCTGTAGCTTCTGAAACGAACAAAGGGAGCAGTTCGTCCTGATGCTGAGAAGTGCGCGCGCGATGGCACCTGAGTGCGCCAACAGCGAGACGGCGAGAGAAGAAAAAAGAGAAGCGCGGGAGGAAGTCAAAAGCGAGTTGCCGTCTTTTTTCCCACCCGCCGCGGCTCTTGATTTTGTCACTTGTGCGAGAACTGTACTTCCGAAGAGCGTCATTCAGTGCGCAAATGTTGGGAGAAAAAATTTGTCAGATGTGAAGAGGCGTCGTCTCGAGTCTTTTGCTTCTGTACAGTATGGAAAAATAATTGATAAAAATATTCACTAACTTCTAAGGCTTCTTTTAATAATTAAAACGTGAAAATTTCCGCTAAGCATAGCGGAAAATGCCGTGACAAAGCGTATTCTCGCAAAAAATAATTCATCAAGTTTTACCGAGCTTTTTTTAGAGCTCTCTGCGCTGCGGGAAGCAGCAGCAGCGGAGCGCAAGGGCATTGCTCGTTATTATTTGTATTCCGTAAAAGCGCGCGCGTGGGCGTGCAGACGTTCGCCGCCGCCGCTGCCGACGAAGGCTGCCGACGAGGCTCGTCTTTCGAAAAGGTAAAAAAGAACTTATTGACACTGCCATTAAGGGATGCGTCGCTCGTATTTACCGAGGCTCATAAAACGTCATGAAATTCTTCTGCGAATTCTAAAATTTCAGCCGCGCGGCCGTCTTCCTGTTGTGCTATATCTGTATCATTGATTTTTCTCCCATACTCGCGCGAATGTTGTCGTTGTTCGAGAAACGAGCGTTTCAAAAGCTGCACTCGGGAAAGAATAAATATTTGCAGAAAAAAAGTTGAAAAATCGCTCGTCTCTCGAAGATTAACCGAGTGAGCTCGAAAAACAACTGCGAAGCTACTCTCTCAACATTTAGTGGGACGGATAATTTGCCGGAGTCAATACTTTTGTTTATTGCGCTATACTCCGCGCCTGAAGTACAACTTGCAACATAACACCCGGAGGTACAAATGACTACCTCGACCTCCGGCGCTTGCGTCATCGTTTGTTTCGAAACGACGCCGGCATATAGACGGTATACGGAGAAGACGAGACAGACACTTTCGTTCCATTTTTGGGGTGACTTATGCGACACGCCGCTTCTTCGCCCGTCAACCTTACGAAGCTTGGCCACCCGAAATACGATGCGTGTTTTACTCGCTTCCTTGTTCTCCTCCTTTGTTGCCGTGTAACAAGGATTTTTCATTTTTTTCTTTGAGGAGGAAATTTATCGTCAAAAATAGTATTCACTCTAGTTATTAAGAGAAAACGTAATATCAGCCCGATAAGATGCAGATCTGCCAAATCTGCGTATCGCAGAAAAGTTTGAAATCTCATCGTTCCATCTCGTTAAGCTTTATGGCAGCTGCACTGATTTTTCGCGACAGGCGCTCGATATACACTATGAAACTGGATACAGCCACGCGCGTCGGTTTATTAAGGCCGTAAATTAGCGCAGTAAAATCATTCAGTGATTTTTCTCAGATCCCCGGAATATATGGCATTATTGCCCATTTCCAAAATTTACAGTGCGCCGTAAAAGTCATAATTTCGCTTCGCCATGTGCTGTCCCGTGTACGGGGACTTTTTCTCACGAGTGTACATTTTTAAGCACTCGCGCACAACGCGAGACTTTTGTTTAATGTCATTTTTTTTTACTGCTTCGAGATGTATATTCACTCAGGCCGTATATAATCCGATGGAAATTTAGTATCAGAGCTAGCAGAGCAACGTCTCCGTTTTAAAACGCAACAACGAGAAATCAGCCCGACCGCGCGCATACAATGTGAGAACCATCAGTTCGGCATCGTCGATAAAGGAAAAATCATTTCTCCGCTAAGCAACCTCGTAAATCCAAATTCTCCACACCTCAGCCGACGCGACACCGGACACCTTTCGCAAGAGTTGCACAGCAAAATCGTAAAGCGCGCTTTATTAGGGTCAGGCCAAGTTGCACGCGTGCCAGAGCATTATGTGCCCGGCGGTAGCCGCGCGGAAGTTCGTTAAAATGTAGGCTATCGGCTTCAAGAATCGCAGAGGCGCGAACGGAAAGAAGTGGAAGAAAAAGCCCGAGCGTTAAGTATAGGGACCGCGACCAAAGGACTTGGACTTCCTCGCTCGCGGTGTATGAATGTAGTTCCGCAACGAGAATATAATGGCGAGGCTGGCGGGCATCGATTGCGCGGCTTTCGGTGCCGCCGGTCTTCGATCGTCCTAGTTCAGCAGCACGTGTATGTGTGTGTGTGTACGTTGGCACGTGAAGAGGTTTTTATTTTTACAGGAACTATGGAGGATTATTTTCCGAGAGCGCTGGCGGAGGTTAACAAGCGTTTTGCTTGGGGGAGATGTGTAATTAGATTAGTTAGTTTGCGCGATATAGCGTGTACCGTGATATCTAAAACTAAAATATCGATCACGCATTCAATTTGTACGATTGAGTTACTTGATACGTTTGAATTAACGAAGTGATATTCATAAGATTTAACAGTTTCGAAACTGAAATAAACATAGACAATCGAGCCCATGACAATAACATCGACTCGTGTACACACAAACGTTCGACGACCAGAAGCGTCTGCAGCTTGCTCGACTCGTCACTATAAATTGACCGCTAGTCGAAGGTAGACCGATTTTTAACTCGCGTAAATTTTAACTATTTTGACTATGAAATTTTTAATTCCGCTGCTGATCCTTGGACTTGCTACCCAGGTGTGTATAATTATATTTAAAAGGCATTTCTAAAACAGTAAGATATGAATGTTAAGTATTTTGATTTCTTTTTAAAGATCAACTGTCATCTATTGGCAGATTGCGAAGATCGCTCGTGGTACTGTAAAGACCCTAATCGAGCTGCGAGATGCCAGGTAAATTTCAAAGAACCTAATGCTATGTTATACTCTCTTAATTCTTACGCTAAAAACACGCACAATCACGATTCGACGATCGTTTCAGAAAATGGACGAATGTTTCCCGCCGACAACTCCGGACGATTCTGTACAGCAAAATCCATGCACCAGCAATCCATTCGACGACCTAAAGGAGTTTTTCTTTGGGAGGTGGGACCTATAGCTTCGCAAATATGCCACGGGGTATTTACTATTTCATTGCAAGTTTTATTCAAAAAGTTATATGGAACAGACAAACAGTGTTTCCAGCTCCCACATTCCCTTAACTATCGCAACCCTGTAAAACGACACGCCTCATTTTCGACTATGACTTTTTCCACCGAAGATTATCAGGATATAATATAAAGTGCCCTCGTCGCTAAGTAACAATACTATACAACGACGACAATCGATTTTTTAATAAAAGATTTTTAGGTGATTAACTCGAGTGCACAGAAGTTAAATTTTCGCTCTTTCGAACGAGACACCAATCCTCCGAACACAACAGAAGTCACCCGCGATCAAACTTTCTGGATAAACGCGCAAACTTTCGTTCAACGAAGGGGACAGCGTATAACAGCATTACGCATACGGCTGAAGGATCGTAATACCATCGCATATCGCAGGAGAAGAGCGTGGGAAAGGCTTTTTACGACGTGACATCGCGAGTCGCGCGCGTGCAGTCGTCTTGGGGGTCCCCACCTCCGCGAGACGTTGAATATTTGAATCCAATTTTTTTGCCGGAATCGTATCATTTTGCGCGGTGTGCGACACGGCATTTTAAATTTCTTCTATACTTCTATTTTTTTATTTAAACTAGCAGTACCTTACTTTAAACAATGATATTCGGTGTTAATAAATCAACAAATTAAATCAATCCCGCGAATACGTCCTTTGTCGAAGCTTTCCAAGACAAGCTCAACTGCCTCTCGAGCACGTAATTATTAATTTTCCCAGCGTTTCTCGCTCTGCTTACTCGAACTCGCAGTGCCGCGCAATTTATGTGATGTGTGTACACAGTCGTGAGCCGAGGCGACGTTATTCGCGGATTCTATTGTCGCGCGCTCATTGTGAGGGCGAGACGAGTCTGCCGAGGCGCGAGTGATTGATCGGCAAAAAGTCATCGCGCTCGCCCCGAGAGAGAGAGAGAGAGAGAGAGAGAGAGAGAGAGAGAGAGAGAGAGAGAGAGATTTGGACGCGTGCTCGAACTGAGAAGTGGACGAAAGCGTCGTCGTCGCGGGGCTATCTTTGTGCTTCGAGGAGAAAATTGATTGAGGCGTCGTGCTCTGGAGAGAAGAGAAGAGACTTTGTTGGCTAGAGTGAAGGATGTGACTTATGGCTGATTTCTCTGCGACTATTAGAGGAAATTAAAATACAACGAGAGTAGAGTGTTTTGATTTTGCTGCTTCTTACAACGTGGGGTTATGGTGATGTACACGTGTGTGAATGTAATGACACTCTTTGTCTATTACGTGAATTTACAGCTCTATACCGAGTCCTTGGAAAGCCCATATAAATATACAGTGTAATTACGCGATTATCGCGTGCATCTCTTCCTTTACAACTGTCTGAACTGAAATGCTCAATTCGGAGACAATTGCATGGCTAGTATACAATTCACTGCCTGACAGAAAATGGAGGTTAAGCGAATTTGCGTGGAGCGAATTTCCAACTGGAAATTATCCGCGCAATACGTATGCAAAGCTGACGAAGTTAACGTGTTAATTCGGTAATAAACGAATTCGCGTTTCACCAATCAATAGTAATCGCATCATCCGTGATACGCGTTGACGAATTTGAAAATTAAATAAAATAATTATTCAGAGAATAAAAGCAGTCACACGACAAAAAAATTCAACAACCTTTAAAAGCGCTAACAACCCATCGAGCGCGTGAAATTGATTGCGCGCAAGTGAACCGCGCAGCAGTCGACACATACACACGCTGAGGATTCGCAATCATCGGGCCAGCCCTTTCTCACTCAAGTCATGCCATCAGACGACGAGAGAAGCGCATCGATTCGCACGCGCGCGAGCGCCTTACATAACTTTAATCGATCCGAGATTGATCGATCGTTAATCGGAAATTGCCGGTTGGTCATCATGCAAACGAGGATGCCGTGTATGTACGTTATGTCGAGAGGAGATGAAAAGCAGGCCGAAAAGTTATACGCGGCGATGTCGGCGCTTTTCAAATTGGCTCGAATTTTTTTCGCACGCGCGTGGATACTCTTTTTAATTTATCGATTTAATTTGATTTAATTTTTATGGCCGATTACGCGGGCATAACGTCCCGACACGCAATGGACGCGCGTATCGTAAATTACTGGTGTAAAAATAAAGTTTTCTCGAAAGAATTTTCGATATCATATCTGCGAATGAGATCCGCATGAATGATTCATACATAGACTGGAACAGCTGAGCGCGTTTTTTCATCCCATGATGTAAATAGCGACTATTAACCAAGTGAACTAAACGAGGGACATCGCTTAAAGAAAGTTCCTTTCGTGACGCGCGCCTAAAGGGGACACAGCGCGAAGGTCTGAAGTATAACTCCGCGCGTTACCTAGATGTTAGACACGACCCCATTATGTAGGCTCGATTTATTAAAATTGGAAACGTAAGCCAGCCGCTGATGATCGAAAAAATCTCACAAGAGTTATCGCATCAATCCTAAGCTCGCTCGTGCCTTCTATATATACGTGTATAACCTACACACGAAAAGTTCAAGTTGAAGTTCACGATTTTTTACGAGCACGCGAGTCATTTAATGTGTCGATGACTTTTCGAACCCGCATCAATTCGACCAAGAGAGAGAGAGAGAGAGAGAGAGAGAGAGAGAGAGAGAGAGAGAGAGAGAGAGAGAGAGAGAGAGAGAGAGTATATTCTTGCTCGAATCGATTTTTCGTGCATCGCACGCAGAAATAATTGCACTCCATCGCGCAAAGTTCATTCCGAGTCAACGAACTCTTTTAAAAATGTACCTCGAATTCACTTTCACAGCAAGCCGTGTTATGTATGTATAACGGTGAGCAATAAAAAAATAATCAAGCCCGCTCGCGCTCTCCGAGAGACTGAGAGGCTAACGAAAAACGCAAATTTCACGCTCGGTGTACAAACCCTAATCAAGAATTACGCTGAAAAGCGTAGAGCCCGCGGCAACGAGGCTCCGCTCTGAGAGGAGAGAGATCACCGGAGATGAGAGCTCCGGTCTAACGTATGCAAAGTCATTTAGCGACTCCGTAGCCTGTCTACGTATACGTATGCGTATCTGTATACCTTCTTCCGGCGCAGCAGCTTCCAGTCAAAGTGACTCATCCTGTTTGCCACTTTTCTCTCTCTCTCTCTCTCTCTCTCTCTCTCTCCGTATGCAGCAGAGCTCGAGTTCAGTTGTCAGTGTTGTTATGTGTGTGTGCTCGAAATGCTGGAAAGCTTCAAGAGCCTCCCCGTCTTTCTGGGGAACTCGTCTCTAACAATAGCGTCCGCATCGTAGCAGAAAATTCATCGGGGTTGCACAGGTATAGGTGTGTCTGAAGGTTCAAGTGAGTGTAGCTTCTCAATGTTGCTCCTTCGTCGAATCCAAGATTTTCTTATCGCCAATGACGGAGTATCGATCGGGGAACAGTTTCTGCAAGCCGGCTGATGGCTTTCGTTCCATTTTGTCATTCATTATTCAGCCGGCGTGTACCTCATACACCTCGCACACACACTCGAGAGCGCCGTAAGTAAGGAAGACGCTTGGCGCGTACCATAATCGACGTGTAGTGCAACGAAGAGGGCACTATACTTGACACTGCACAACATAATCACAAGCACTACTGCGTTGCATCATCGTGTGATCCAGCATCGCGAAAATAGCACCTCCGCACTGCAGCTATATACTCTTCCCGATTAATCCGACTACCTACGTGAAGCGCGTTACAGAGAGAGAGAGAGAGAGAGAGAGAGAGAGAGAGAGAGAGAGAGAGAGAGAGAAAGAGAGAGAGAGAGAGAGAGAGAGAGAGAGAGAGAGAGAGAGAGAGAGAGAGAGAGAGAGAGAGCGATGAGTCACGCGACACTCGCGACGAGAAGCTCTGGCACGTGTCGTTACGCAGCAGCATCCAAAAAGTACCGACGACGGAGGCAGAGAGAATATAGACACTCCCGCGATTGGCGCCGGGCGCGACTAGGGCGTCGACGCACCAGACCGGCTCTCCCGAGCTTGCAAGTACACACACTCACAGAGTACCTATAGCATGGCTGCGTGCGCAGAGGTAAACAAACGCAATAGGACCTGCTGCGCTTTGAAAATCGTAGAGAGTATAGGCTACAACGTGCCGGTATCGACTGACCCCGTTCCACTATACACAGAGCCGGCGGGGCCTCCGGACCAAAATACAACGAGCGTGGCGCACGCCACTGGCGATCGTTACACCGCTATACAGAGCTACGAAGAAGCTGTGTGTATGACACCACGTAGAGACGAACGATTAAAAAGCCGGACGCGCGGACGGAGAGCAGGACGCGTCCACGGCGAGGGTGAGCGTCTTTTGCACTGGGCTCTGCGTGCGCCGCGGCGACTCCCGGGCGGCGCAGGGGGAGCCGCGTCGACGGAATCGAGAGATTGGCGCACACCGCTCGCACGGGCATGCGTGATAAATGCGAGCGGCCTGCCACCGGGAGACTATGTGAACGAAAGACGCACGCGGGCAGGAGGAGGAGTGTGTGTGTCGCCACTGGGCACACTCCTCCATACGCAGGGGAAAAGAGAAACAATTCAAGGTTAGCGTTGTTGGCTGAGATCGCGCAGGAGGTGCACTTCAAATTTCTCCCCGAGTCGAGGGTGGCTTTGTATACGGCGCACTTGTTGGTGCGTTTTCGAGGAAGGGGGTGAATTATTTATAAGACCTCGCGTGCTCACGGTGATTTTCTCTTTTTCGCGTGAAATTTCCAGGTGGTGAGGGAGTTTCGAAGAAATTTTTCGTGCGATTGCCGAATCGTCGATTATTTTTTATGCTCTGATTCTGCTGATAAGTACGCGTATGTCCATGGTTTAGTCGCGATCAAGATATCGCTTCGAGCTCGAGCGATAGCTTGCAAGCTCTGCTTGCTGCATTGATTATGGCTTTGCGATACATGTATTGATTTTTACCTGTGTAACGCGAATAGTAATTTATTTTAACTAATATAACTGCAGTGACATAGCCGTCAACTTCATTGTAATAATAAAGCCGAAAACGTACGCGCTTTGAAAGAAAATATCACCAATAAAAATATCAATAGTGAAATTGCGGTGAGATAAAAAAAGGAAGGAAACATAAATAACAAGCAACAATGCAAAAAGGGAAAAGGGGAGCTCGCTCGACGCGACGACAGTGCGAGTCTACATGGGGTGCAGCAGTGCTATAGGTATCGTTTATTGCATTAGCCTGTGGGTAATGTGAACTGGACGAGGTTGAAGTAATTGAGCGTGCGATGCACTCAGACGTTATGTACCATGACTGCCGCTGAATGAAGACCGGAGGCATTTTCGATTTTTACCTTGTGAATGCGAAAAAGCATTGTACGAATGATTTTTAAATTTCATTGCCATTGTTTCGTGAATTCACGTAGATGTAGCATAAGAAGATTCGTAAAATAAACTTTTTTGTGTTTGTTCTGTTTTTTGTTTATTTGTTTGTTTTACAATAAAGGTTTGAAGTAGAAACGCGTTATTGACGTTAAACTTATACGTTCAATATCCTTGAATGACTCACGTTTTAATTGCCCATGAATTACATTTCCAGAAGGGAGTCGCCAATATAACAGTGAAACGGCGCTATTCATTTTTATGGCTGTCAGGCTATCTAACGGGGTCATATTATATTTTGCTAGCAATTTAAGTATAAATAATAGAGCAAATTACTTGTTTTCAAAAATAGAAGCTGATAAATTAATGAGTGCTTTACAACAGTAATATAATAAAAGCAGTGCAAGTAAGTTAACACTTGGAAAGAAGTCCTAAAGCTCTGCCTGATCTATTTACGCGGGAGCTTAGTTCAAACGACTTGTAAACTGCGCGGTCAAATGTAGTTAATTGGTTTAAAACCTCTGCTAAAGGATTAAGTCCGGTTAATTTTTACACGATTCTGCTGACACGCAACTTTGCGATGGAAAGTAACAATGTATTATTAGTTTAATTTTAAAACAGGAAAGTGCTTATCAAATCAAAGTTATGAATCCATTAAAATTATAATTT
This sequence comes from Nasonia vitripennis, assembly GCF_009193385.2. NCBI lineage: Eukaryota > Metazoa > Arthropoda > Insecta > Hymenoptera > Pteromalidae > Nasonia > Nasonia vitripennis. Next base: position 10,111,543 of record NC_045757.1, read on the forward strand.
GATTTTAATAAATAATCGCGCTATACTACCATTAAATTATTTGTGAATGTATTAAGTGTATACGACAAAATGTATGATAATTTATATTCGATAAAGCTTCTTATCTCGACAATCACCACGCGAGTTTTTGAAAGCCCGAGTTGATGCAAATTTATGCGTTTATTAAAAATATAATGTAAGAAAGTAATATTGATTTGAGAATACATAATATGAAGAGATAATTAAGATGAAACTTGCCAAGAATCTAATAAAACCTAAAAATTGTAAAAATTTTTGGTAATGTATGCATCAAAAAGTTACGATTCAAAGATTTATACGAGCAATCCTTCGTCAACAATTTGATGATCATTTTACATGCTTTTGGAACAAACAATTGTTTATCCTCTCTTTCATAGCACTAGAGTCATCTAACGGTAGCGGCTTGAACTCTCTCTTGACTCGCTCCATGACACAGTTTTACCATTACCGCAGTTGGTACACGACGCGAACTCTCACTCTTCTTGCGCGAGTAGAAACTTTAAAATCAGTTTCTTGCAGTAGTTAAAACAAAGTTAAAACACAAACCGCAATTGCTAATGAATATTTTATCATATCGATTACATGCTAAAGTTAACTAATAGTCGGTATGAAAACTACACGCAATTACTTTTCACGAATAAATTATCACTCAATTTACATTAAAATATAATAGGTATGAAAGTGCATAAATAAGATCGTTTACATGAATTTACAGCAATTTAGACGTAACGAACGGAAATTCTTAAATAACGCTTAATAATGTAAGTATAATATGAAAAAAAGTAAAAATAACTCTATAAAAAATAATTGTAGAAAATATATTGCCAAAAACGTATTTATAGAGCTTTTTTTTAAATTCTCATAAATCTATTAAATCCAATATCATCAATCCTGCTTTATGCTCAACCGAAACTTCATCAGTTCTCACTTCAACTCCGTTCCATAAACTCATGGACCCGCACCCTCATCTCATCTTCCTCTATCCACTCAATATTCAGCGTCTTGAGCCAAAAGCTCTCACGTCACATCGCGAGTCGCACCTGCGACGCTTCGACAATCCTCGACCGTATACAACAATATATACCTATAGATGCATACACCGCATAGCAGAATCTCCGGTCGTCGTCGAGCGGCTGTTTCGCGGCAGCGGCAAATTGAGCGTGAAATTCAATCGCACCGCGCACCCTCGCAGGCTTTTGTCTCGGCAGCGCGACAAAACGTCCGATTGCGTATATAAAGCACGATTGCAGAGCCGTTGTTGTTCTCGCAGCGCTGACGCGACGAAAGTGGGAAGGGCCGGAGGGAATTGCGCAAAGAATATTGTCGGACACGAGTATCGGCGAAAAATTAATGCGTGTATTTTTCCGCCTATGAGTCACCTATACTGTTTATTGGCCTGGCGGCGACGATGATGAAGACTCTGACCGATCAAGCAGATGCTAGTTTTTTTTAATGATGGGTGACGGGGTTCAGGATGATTTAGTAGCGGTAAAACGACTGCGTTGATTTGATAGCTTTGTATTTTTTGGGGGTAGGGTGTGCAGTAGCTGTTTCGGTACATCCGGTAGAAAATCGTATTGATAATTATGTAAATATGCATTTCACTGGAATCGTTGTATTATTCTCGGTAATAGACCTGATAATTTGATAAACAAGCCTTGCCAGGCGTGAAATATGAAGTTGAAGATTGCACCGTTGCATGTGCAACGAATTTGTAAATTCGGAAGTCATTCCAAATTCACTTGTAAACGCTTTGAATGTGAAAAATAGCATTGGAAAACACGATTGCAACATAAAAAACTATGGAACAACCCTCAAATCAACAATAAATAGGGGTTGGAATACTTCAAGACCATTAGCCCATGCCATTTCAGCTTTATTGTCGAATAAAATGTTCATTAATGCAAGTCACTGGATTTTTAAGACAAATTATTGTTTTAATAACTAATTTACACTCCCTTAATAAATTTCGTCAAGATCCGGGGTGAGGAACCCTTTCAAAATGGCGGCCGAAAATCCGTTGCGTATGTCATTTTGGCTTATAAGACGTGTCATATTTTTATTAACGCGATTCACTGGAATTTTATGAGGGATTATTGTTTTAATCGATAATATACACCCCAGAAAAAAATTTCGTTAAGATCCGGGATGAGGAACATTTTCAAAATGGCGGCCGAAAGTCCGTTGCGTATGTCATTTCAGCTTATATGACGTGTTAAAGTTTTATTAATGTGAGTCACTGGAAATTTATGACGGATTATTGTTTTAATGGATAATGTACACCCCAGAAAAAAATTCATTAAGATCCGAGATAAGGAACCGTTTCAAAATGGCGGCCAAAAGCCCAGAAGCCTATGTCATTTCGGATTTTATGACGTATTATATTTTCATTAATGCGAGTTAGTTTTTTTTCAGAATTTTTGTTTACATAAACCTTCGAATAATTTTTGTCATTTATTCGTATTTTGTAATGAATGGACGCTGATTTAGATTTTTTTTTGTATCAAATAGTAAAATATTATTACATATTGAAATAAGATATTAACAATTCAGAATAATTGCTTTATACTTACCTGATACTTACCTTAACGCACCTAATGCGTATTTGATGTTCATTTGGTACTTGCGATAGCATTATTATTCTTATTTTTTTGTCTTAGGTTGTGTAACTCTAACAAACATCGTTTGTTGTCCAGGAGTTTACGTTCTTTTGCCATTGCTTTTATTCATTACTCCTCTTATATCAGGGCAAGTGTAACTCTGACAAACATTGTTTATCGTTCAGGAGTTTACTTTCTTTTGCCATTGCTTTTATTCATTATTCCTCTTATATCAGGGCAAGTGTAACTCTAATAAACATCGTTTATTGTTCAGGAGTTTACTTTCTTTTGCCATTGCTTTTATTCATTATTCCTCTTATATCAGGGCAAGTGTAACTCTGACAAACATCGTTTGTCGTTCAGGAGTTAACGTATGCTTGCCATCGTTTTTATGCGTTATTTCTTTTGTATTAAAGCAAGTGTTACTCTACCTAAAATTGTTTTTTGTTTACGAGTTTCGGATTGCGTATGATCATGAAAATGATTTTTGATATTGTTTATTTGCAAAGGTTATAGGATTTGTTGAAAGAAAATGATACTGACAGTACACTAACTAGACGCATGATGATTAGTATCAACACCTATGCTATCAATTAAATTACTGCCAACATCATGTTGACCTTGAATCCTATCTCAGAAACCTTTTATTGCAATAAGCAATGATCAAATTTGTTAATTAATTATATTTCAATATGTTTCTCACATTTTTTCTTCATGTTGGCAGTATCTTTGGCACAGTTTAGAAACAAATGGAAGTAACTGATTTCGCGTAATATCAGTTGGACCACTTACCTTTTTTAATACTCGTTCCTCATCATCTGTGTCAATTTCTGCTTTAAAAGTACAGCGTTCATGACATTTACGTTTGCATATTGTACATTTTATACATTTTTCCCCACATGTCGTTGCAGGACAATTCAAGCATATGCTTTCCATATTCTCAGATTTTAATAATAATGTGTATGCGATTTTATTTCTATATGTTGCTGGATTAAAATTCATATCGAATTGATGTCCTCATCCTAGACAAAGCAAGTAATGCATTACATATGATCCACAACTATATCCATCGTCATGTGGTTGGTACGGGCGATTTTTCACTTCTTATACTTTCCATTCGATATTTCGTAATGTTGCAAATGAGGCGTCGGATGCGCAAAATTCTGTGAAATTTATAAGTGCATTGACAGCTCTATCCTTATCAGAATCATTTCCATATGGATCTAACAGCATTATTTTTCTTTCTTCTATTTTTATGTACATTAGTCGCCAGTGACTACAGTACAAATACGGAAGTAACAAATTATTTTTTATGCGTTTCTTGGTTCTAGAGATGAATTTATCACAATTCCATTGATCCATATTTTCTGTCGTCACGTTGAGAATTCCTTTGCAAATAATTGAAAATGTTCATAAGTAACTGAATGCCGATTAGTGTATCGACTAACTATAGGCGTTAATGACTTAGATAACAAATAATATTCCACATTTCGTATTAGACCATTGCAAAATGTTTTCAATTCTGTAATGGTTTGCGTTTTTATCATTTCGTTGACATTACATTTTCTCTTAGCAGGTGTGGAACTTTCGATTTCTTCTTCTCCTACGTCTTTCGTGATAGCATGCTCTGCAATTGAATCAACGAGCACTTCACTACGTTTTTCATTACCACTGTATTCTCCAAGTAATGTATCATTTTTTGAGCTTTTAAACTCAACATCGTCTTGATTCGAGTTATTTGTCTCATGTCCTCGTGATCTCTTTAAATTCTTTCTCTTTGCAAGCGCTGCCTCTACATCTACTTTATGATCTTCGTCCATTACTAATCTCATGAGTTTGCCCAAGCCTATTTTTTTTTAATGTCCTACACCTATAATAATCTTTTTTAGGGGATTCTACTTTTCTTCTGAAACTGGATTAGGTTCCGTTTCCGGAAACTTGTGAATTTTTTGTACCTTACGTGGCACTGTTTTCGCCTTATTTTTCATTGACGATTTTCTGGTAACTGCATTCCGTTTCTTTTTGGATGGAGGTTCACCTGCGTTTTTCTCTTTTTCATTGCTCTTGGCTCTAACTGCAGTGTATCGTCGTCATCTGCATCATTTTGCACTGTAGGATACTTTGGCTTTTTTTTTGTACTGCCTTCGGTTTTATTTTTGCATCCAACATTTCACTTGCAACTGTCGATTTAGTTCTATTTTCTAACTGCCATATTCGGTCAGCAATCGATCTCTGAAAATTACCGCCAAAATCAATTTCTTTTGTCGTTCTGTTAGAACTTTCAACGTATGCATTACTTATTCGAGATATATTGGAACCAATTAGTTTCAAATCTAGCGCGCTCCACATTACAATATACGACATCCACTTTGTTCTTAAATGTTCAATAAATTTTGGCGCATAGAATTCATTGGGCATTCCAATCTCAGTCTCTTCATCGTCGCTATCAGTGGCTTCCGCTTCATCAATGTCTTTTAAAGTTTCATACGCTATACTTTCATACCTTTGGAAAAAGGGTGAACTTCTATAGATAGTATCGCTATCTTCATCGTCCAGTACTTTATCATCATCTGAAAGTTTATCCACTTCTTCTAAAACTTTTATCTCCTCTGGATGTTTACTTTTGTGGTTTAGTATGACAGCTACATAATCTTGAACATGTTTTTTGTTTGGACTGCACAGCAATTTAATAATGTTCTTGAATAGCATGTCCGTTTCGCTCAATTCTCTGGAAAGGCATAAAAGAGCCATACATTCTAATAGCAAAGACTTAAATTCTTTGTATTCTTGAAATTTCTTTTTGATTGTAGTTGATACCATGTGCATGAAATTAATCAACATCAAATCTTTACTAGGTGACTTTTTTACTACACAATATTTATACATGATTTTTAAATATTTAACAATCTGCATCCCATTCCACTCAATCGATAGACCATGAATGAATACCCACGACCAGTCAATGGAGCGACTTTTGCAATCGGCCACTTGTTTACTTTCTCTAAAACAAAATACTTGTATTCTTTGAAAATTGACTGATTGATACCACTGTGTGAGTGCATGTAATCAAATGAGCTAACTTAACAATATCAGTCTTTCCTTTGAATAATATAACATAGTAAAATATCTTTTTACATGGCACATTGTACGGCTTGCGCACATAGCTTCCAGTTGCATCTATGTGCAAAACAACTGGTTCCTCTTTAATTGCGATATCTAATTCAGCTTCTCTATACATTATCGCACTTAAAGGGTTTCCTGTACTTCGAAGAAATGGATCATCTTTTTTTTGCTCTTCTACTCAAAGTTGATTCAAATCTGCAAGATCAAGAGACTCTAACTTCAGTCGGTTTGCACAATTCGCTTCAGATTTAACCTTGCAATAAGTATTGTATTTTCTCAACTTTCCTGGATGTCCATCTGAATAATTCTACGTTTGTATTAATTTTTTGCTCTTCAACATAGATATACACTCTTTCATGTTTCAATACCTTTTGAACTTTACGTTCATCTCCTTTTAAAGTTTCATATACCATTGGTCCGTCAGACTCGTCATGCACAAATTTAAGCTCATTACTGCTAGATATTGTAAGTTTCGCTAGAGGATCCTCTTCACCTAACTGGGATAGGTAGAAGCGAAAACTTTGTTTATGGTTAACTCTTCGACATTTAGCATAAACTACGATGTCCTCTCTGTTATAGCGAATTGACCCAACGAATCTTAATGAACACGTGCAAAGAAGTTCGACAGTCATGAAATTCTTAATGAAATCTTTAATTTTTTCATTCTTAATGCATCCAAATGAATCTTTAAATGATGCAGGATCAACTTCGTATTCACCAATGTCTACAATGTATTTTTTGACTTTTTTGACTTTCTTGGTTTTCGATTTTTGCTCCTGTTCTACATCTGACTCATTTGTACTACTTTCTCCACTGAATTCACTGATTTCATCTTCAGATTTTGAAAGTATCTTCGTTTCAACTTTCTTAGCAGAATGATTCGTTTCAACTTTTTTACCAAAATCATCTTCATCGTTTGATTCATGAAATTTTAACGTATATGGCTTTTTCCTCAAATCTCTTTCGGTTTTGAAAAATGTATTTGATTGAGATTTATTTAATTTTTCCAATTTTGAGGACTTCTCAGTTTTCTTTTCTTCATTAGCTTTACTAATCGTATCATCATCCGATTTGAATTCATACTGGTTGTATGCTTCTCCATTATTGATTTGTTCCCGTTCTTCTGCGATTAACGTACTTTGTCGTCACTTAGAACACTTGCTGCAGTATTAACATTAACATCATTGATTCTGCATTGTCCGTCTCCTTCTAAGAATAACGTGGTATCCTGAACATTTTCATAACACTCCGTTTCTATTTCAATATTTTCCTCAGAACTATTACGATCATTTTCGACATCTGAAACTTTGGAATTATAGTTCGTTTCTTGCTGGTGGTCCGTATAGTCAAAGCATCTCAAAATCGAAATTCCTATCCTGCACAGTTTTATCTAACGAGCCCTGAATGATAGCACGTGATAAAATTTTTGATACTTCTATGGATGTACTGCTCATAGAAGAATGACTCTGTAAAGTACAAATCGAAGGTGACTTCAAAACTTTATGTATTTCATCACTGTTATCTGCTAATCTACTGACACTATCATTTTTGTCCTTAATACTTATTAAAGTACTCGACTCATCTTTGGTTACAGACTGATTCAGTACATCAACTTCATTGCAAACAGATTCCTCAATAGCCTCTACTATGTCAATGGATACTTCAACATGGGCGTCTGATTTAATTACTTTCTCGACTTTTTCAACCATGTTGAATGAGTTGATTACTTGAGCAGATGGCAAATTATCCTCTGTTTCCCCAACAAGTGATTCGTTGGTTTTTTTATGAACTGGGATTAAAACCAGCCAGTGTCCAGATTCTCTTTCACCAGTAAACATCAATGTTGCATTTTTAGTATAACATTCACCATGTGTTCCATTGAACTTCAATTTTCCATCTTCATATTTAAAAACTGCAACCATCATTTCATACATTCTAATAAAAACTGAAAGTTCATAATCAGTGCCATATTCACAATTCTTTCCCATTATACTTTTATATTCAGCCATATCTTTGTAAATTTTATTGTGGCACAACGTGATTAATTCCTTTTCAATTGACCAATTCTGAATAGCGAATTCTACTATTCTTGATCTTATATCAAAGTGAGCATCTTCATTCCTATATAAACAATAGGAAAAGCTTCGGAATAAGCAATTTCCATCACCAAGTACGTTACGAATCATATATTGATCATGACCATAAGCTACTATTTTCTCTCCGATAGCATCACATTTTTCAAGTGTTTGTCAATTTGTCCTAATACATCACAAGGTGTATGCATGCTTTTATTGGAGGAGTCACTGTCATTCTGTACGTTTACATCCTTACATTTCATTTCATCCTGCAATTTCGAAACTGCCAAGGCTTCCTCTGAAACAATCATGGTGGCATTCTCTACATGCTTCTTAGATTTTTCTCTACTTACGTTACGCAATGTAGATTTATGCAATCTAGCTGTCCTTTTCTTAGAAGTTACACGTTTTTCTTGTACGTACTCTTTCTTTTTTTTTTGATTCCTCTTCACTCAGTACATCAGAACCAGCAAAAATCATATCAGTATTTTTCACATTTAATCATCATGTATTTTTCTGTAGACTAAGTGTTCTCTTTAAAACATCGCTATATAGAGATTTCTTGCAGTAGTTAGAGGAATCATTTTCCTTCTTCTCTTCATTTTCCTTCTTTGCCTCTTCTTTTTTCATATCCAAGATTTTTGAGACTGCTAAACGCAATCGCTCATCCTTCTTCCAGAGATAGCTTATGTTAAAACGAAGTTTATCATTGTTTGCCACTTTCAACTTTCCTGAAATCTAAAAACAGACAAAAGAAAAAACAAAATATTGTAAAATTATAAAAAATACAATATTATGGAAGATATTATTATTTAAATATCAACGGAATCCAAAGTCCATGAAATCAGGATTCTGCTAAAACTGACCATGGGCCTCATTTGACCCAGAACTAGAAAATTTGTCACTATATATATGATAATATATACTAGCATAATTTACCTTGCTCCTAGTGTCGCTCGGTTAAAATAATATTATTCTGAATAAAGTTTATTGTTACAAAAAATTATTGTACAGCCATATATACGTTCATATTCCGCATGTAGTACAATAAGTGAATATGTCAATTATCATGGTCCATGAGTGAGAATCGTTTCAAATATCTTAGTTATGTGTAAATAATTTTTGACAGTATCCGGGTTCCAGAGACATTTGTCCCTCCGTGTAAGTTGTGTAGCTTTAAAACCATATCAGCGAGAGTTATGATGAGTAAATAAGAGAAAAAGAGAGGTATCGAGTAGGCGCAGTTTAAACACAAGGGTAGTCTTAACACTTACTACGTATATGCGTGGCTTTAGCAACTTACGTACGCGAAGCACAGGTGGTACGTTAATACTTAATCATGTTTAAAGTCATCACATATGACGTCCTATATCCAGAAAACATAAGATGAAGCGAAGTAAAATAGTGCTCGCGCGCGCGTGTGTGTGTGTGTGTTTGTGTGTATGCCGTCATAATTCTGAAAGTACGCGCGACGAATCGTAATCTATTTTGACATGCATACATATATATTCTGATTCGAAATTCTGACAAATTTGTTAATGATTCGGACCATTTTATGGCCATTTTTCGATTTAAGAAAAAATATATTTGCTTTTTTTAAAGATGAAATTCACACAATAAATGCAGCAATAGTGTTTTTAAAAGCAATAAATTGCTCACTTTATTTCGCAAGATTTTCCAGATTGACTGTTCCGTTCAATTGTGCGACGCTGTGCCTCCCAACACAGGTGCGCAACACCTAGAGCCTCGCATGCACTAGGATTTTTCTAAACGTAGGATTTGACCGCGATCATCACGTTTGGGAGAACGCTAGGGAGAGGGAAAATGATCACACACAATGGTAAAGTTTTATTGCACATGTATTTCGCCCAGCCCTTCCCTACAACACGGTGGCTGTAGTGCCTCCCGCGCACAGTTTAGCCACGCAGGGCTTACGCTGGGACGCTCAAACACGAGCCACGCTCGTGCAGCAGACGGCGGACCACAGGCCCAGGTCCAGTCCGCTGACGGCTGACTCTCTCTCTCTCTCTCTCTCTCTCTCTCTCGCGTCTGCACGTTAGCCCCCAAGCCGTAGCCTGTAGCGTCACGTGGTACGCGCTCGCGGCCTCGCTCGCACACGTACGCGCTCGACTCGGCTCTTGCCGGTCGCCGCATGGCCAGTGTGCTCTCTCTCTCTCTCTCTCTCTCTCTCTCTCTCTCTCTCGCGTGCGCTGACCAGACGCCTCGCGCAGAAGACGTCTTGGTGTGCGCTCGCACTGCACACCAACACCCTGGTCTCTCGAGTTCTCTCTCTCTAGTGTGCCTGCACCACACTCGCCTCACTCTCGGATCTCTCTCTCTCTCTCTCTCTCTCTCTCTCTCTCTCTCTCTCTCTCTCTCTCTATCTCTAATACTTTCTTACTCGCTCTCTCCCTGGTGGACGTCCGTCGGTGCTCCCGCCGGCGCCTCCCTGGACCTGGTGACGGCTAGCTTCCTCGGCTCTCCCACGCCAAGGCTGCTGGTTGCTCTGGTCCTCCGGACGATGATGGCGGACTGGCTAGCTTCCTCGGCTCTCCCACGCCAAGGCTGCTGGTTGCTCTGGTCCTCCGGACGATGATGGCGGACTGGCTAGCTTCCTTCCTCTCGTGCGGATGGTTGCTGGCTCGTCCGGGCGTCGGCACTTGCTCGTGCCAACGCGCTGCACCTATGACTCTCTCACACTCTCGTACAACCTCGGGAGACTCTCCCGATTCTCCTCGTAACAGAGGAGGCCACGTATCTCTCTCGCACGTCGTCGTACTCCGTCGACAGTCGTGAGAGAACTCTCCGATTTCCCGCTCGTTCTCGCGCTCGTCGGGCCCGCGCATCTTCCTCGCGCCTGATTGGCTGGCAGTCCGCGCGGATAGCGAGTCGCACATCGGCGCCCACTGATTGGCTCGCGACATGCGAAGGACCAATCAGCGCGCGCGCCGTCGAGGCTCACTCTCACGCCAACGATGCTCACTCTCGCGCTAACGTGGACGGTTAGCCGGCCCGTTCCTCGAACTCGAGGTCAGGCTGGCACCGACAACAACAATCCAACTCGCTTGTTTCTTCCGCGCACTCAGAGCTTGGCCGCATCGAACGAGATTCCTCGTATCGACGCGGCTGCGACGTTTGCAACGTCGCAATTGTTATGATAAAAAATGGTAATTTCTTTGAAAAATTAATATCTCTCAAACAAAATTGTCCAACGTTTTGAAAATGTTAATGACAGTAAAAAATGATTATATAAATTTTCTGTAAAAATAGAAAGCCATTTTGGTGATAAGTTTTTGAGCTAATAATCGAAAACAAACAAAAATGGGTTTCTACGTCGTACAATTACGGGAGTTTACTAAATTAAATTAAGTTGAAATTTTGAGAAAAGATAGATCTTTTGCTTATCTCAGCAACGTTTTTTTTACAGCTCATGAAATCGATTAGTTTATCAAGGGGCGCGGTAGCGCACCCGACGGTAAGTATAAGTACTACAGCACTGTACGCGCTGTCAGGCGCACCGCAACCTTATATATTCTTTGAAATGGAGTTTTCTAACCTCTACAAAATATTCAAACATTTATATCTTATTGAAATACGTTGTTTTATCAGGCGAATCAATGTTACTTTCAAAGATATTAAAAGTACTTTTATTTAAAAAAATGAACGATCCGTTATCATTCTATAGCTTACCAAAATTTTGTGTTGTGTTTTTCTTTTTAATTTTTTTCTTCTCCCAACTTCCGTTCTTATCCTCGAAACTTCTGTCGCGCCAAAAACCAATTAGAATTAGAAATAAAATGTATATATAATAAAAATATGCATTCGGTACATAGTATTTATTAAAATGAGTCGAGCTTTGGTACTCGGGGTTTTGGGCGTTGCTGAACACGAATATCGCGACGGCAACAGCCTCCGAGGTGCCTGGTGCCCAGGGTGGACAGTATCAACGTCGTTTTCAAAAGTTTTATGACAATTTGTAGCATAATTAGTCGAAACTCGTTACTCGGGGTTGCTGAACACGAATATCGCGAAGGCAATAGCCTCCGAGGTACCTGGTGCTCAGGGTGGACAATATGAACGTCGTCTCCTACAGTGTTATAAAAGTAAGTAAGAGTTGTAAAGCAATTAGTCGAAACTCGTTACTCGGGGGTTTTTGGGGTAGCTGAACACGAATATTGCGACGGCGATGGCCTACAAGGTACCTGATGCCCAGGGCGGACAGTATGAACGTCGCCTTCAAGAGTTTCATGGAAATTAGTTGCATAATTAGTCGTAACTCGTTACTCGAGGGTTTCGGGGGTCACTTATCCCTCCGTAGTTTATGAGGTATGTGTGGATACTGGTTGTAGGTATTACTGTGGAGATAGATTCTAGCGGGTACATCTATTTATTTCACAAATCTCATTTAATAGTTGCTTCTGAACTAAAACTAATAATGAATATTTTAACAACAGTTTGATGATTCTCTTTTAAGTTAGTGAGGTATAATGTTATATATCTGAGATAATGGTTTATGTTATAATTATTACCCTTAAAAATTTGTGAAATCTTTAAAATAAATCCTTTCTCAAAAGGTAAAAGGTAGGCAAGTATAAACTGGTTTTTATTCACTATTAATTTTTTATTTGATGATAATATAATTCATTCAAATTATTATTTATATAAGTGAAAAACTATGGTAAACAAATTTATGATATGAAATAATTAAATGGCTATTACGCATTTGGAATAAATTTATCACATTATTCTTTGATACGATTTATAATTTTATTGTTTTCCTAACGTCATTGTTAATTTACTGTCGGGATTCTACACTACTATGAATATACTCGATAAACCCGTCGGTTGATAGTTCCTAATGTGAATTATTTAATTTGATAAAAATTAACAATACTGTCAAATAAACTTATAACATCTTTCAAATTTAGTGAAACACAACATCATTAATAATAAAGCAGATATTGAAAAATGAAAAATTATTCTTTTTATTTCACCGTAAAATTATGAAGTGACGGGTTCATAAAGTATATTCATAATATTGTAGAATATCGTCAATAAATTAACAATGACGTTAGGAAAACAATGAAATTATAAATCGTATTAAAGAATAATTTGATAAATTCATTCCAAATGCGTAATTGCCATTTAACTATTTCATATCATAAATTTTTTCACCACAGTTTGTCACATATAAATAATTATTTGAATGAATTATATTAATTTGAAATTTTTCAAATTTATACAGCAAGTAGATAATTCTTTTATTATTGCCATACATTTTTTCAATACGTTTGACAATTTAGTTTTGAGGACATTCATTTTTTTGTAACCACCTTTATTATCATAACAATCGAACAGAACGGTCAATCTGGAAAATTTCGCGGGAAAAACTAGGCAATTTTATGCTCCTTTAGATGTTCAATTGTTGAATATATCGTAGAATTCATATCATCAAAAAAAGCAGAAATATTTTTTCAAAAATCGAAAAATGGCTATAATATGGCCAGAAAAAGATCAGTTGCGTGATTCCAGAATCATAACGTTATACGTATTCGCGCACACACACACAACCATCCGCACGGACATTTTGTAATAACGCATGATTCAAACTCTAAACACCTCCAAATACGTTTGTACGAAGTTGTAACGAAACTGAATATTTCATTATTACAAAGATTCCTGCAGGGGAAAGCAATGAAGATTAAAAATATTTTAAAAAATAATTAATATACTATATATTTAAACAATATTTTATCTATGGGGTGACTACGGTGATTTTCTGATTTTACAATGTAACACTTTTAAACGCTTACAATACCTATAGAAAAGCATTGTTAAGTCCAGAAATGCCTTAAGGGAAGGTCGACAAGAAACTGCGATAGCTTTTGATAAAAATTGGAAATATTGATAAAATCAACGGCAAACAAAAGTAAATCGGTTATAACGAAACGTCTTCACATAAAAGAAAGAATTCAAATAGTTTACTGGCGTTTAAAATTTATACGAATTATAATTATTGTAAATATCGATGGCGTTCCATACTGGGTGATATTTTTTTGACATCCAAAAAAGTAGCTTAAGGTAGTGTTCAGTTCGTTTTATTCGTTCAAGTAGTGTAGGTGTAAATTTAGGCTTTTTGAATTTCGCGCCGCTGCTCGCTCTCCGTTGCGACGTTGAGAGCGCGCGCGCATGCGTCGAGTTGCGCGCCGCCGGCCCCGCTTGCGAGCGCGCGAAGGGCCCGCGCGCGCGGATTCCTGTTCGGACTGCCTAGCGCTTCGCACGTTTGGCTTCCTTACGCTTTTCGATTTTTTTGTCTTCTGACGGTGAGCCAGTGACTTGTTCTTCTCAGAGCTATCACTGTTCACCTCGTTCAGCGCCGTGTTGGTAGTGTTTAGCGGAAAATTCGCGATCGCGTCGTTCGCGTGTGTGTATTTGTGCGAGTGTGTGAGTGTGCCTCAAGGCGATAGTCTTAAGGTTTGTTGGCGAAGGTGTCCACGTGTTGTACGTGACTCCTTCGGGGCGAGCGAACAGCGGCAACACCCCTTGTTGCTCTCGTGCCAAGCGTCTGGCTCCCCGAGACGTCGGGGCGCGCTTGATGCACGGTTGCGGACCATCCTTTCGCTCCCCAGGCCCGGCTTCCAGACCTCCAGGACCAGGACGGAAGCAGCGGCGGACTACGACGAGGCCTGCTTAACGCCCTCTTCAGCGGCGGTTTTTGCGTTCGTCTTTGCGGTAAGAGAGCTCTCTCTGCGTGCGGAAAAGGTACCTCGCGTCTTTGCGTTTGCGTGCGTTCTTTCACTTGAGTTTTTTCTCTTTTAGAGTCACTGTTCTCTTTCTTTTATTTGTATAGTTTCCCTTTCCTTATTTTCAGTAAAGCTTACACTTGCTAAGGCTTTTCCCTCTAAACCGTGAGGGTTTTTACGCCAAAGCAAGTGCTTTCTGTGTACCGCGAAATCGTGTATGTTAATTAAAAAGAACCCTTCAATCACTCAACCCTTTCCTTTTGTTGGAACTCACTCTGAGTTCTTTCACTCGTTCTAAGATTAATATTCAGGTAGTTCACTTGGCCCAGTGGTGCTCAATTCGAGATTGAATGAGAAAATTAATTTTTTTAAATTTGCAGTGTTATCAAATGTGAAAATGTTAAATTTTTAGTTTTGTACATCAAAATATTGACAGAAAGTGCTTTGAGCATGAAATATCCTCAAAACTTAGAAAAGTGATAAACACTGCGCGCATATATAGATATACCGATAGCATAGAATTACAACTTTTTCGGTCAACCATTTTAAAAGAATAAATAGCACAATTTATTCTTTTGTAAAGAATAAATCTCAAAATTTAATCTTTTGTGAATAATAAGATTTCACTTTATCATTTCAAATGAATAAATGCTAAGTTTTATTCTTCAACAAATGTTTAAATCTTTATAGAGTGTTTTATATATACCATAATACTAAAGGAATGAATCCTGGCTTTTATTCTTTTTATATTATTTATAAAGATTCAATCATTTAGTAAAGAATAAAAGTCGGCATTCGTGTATTGGATGGCAGAGCGAATTTTATTTTTTACAAACGATTAAAAGGCTAGATTTATTCTTTCAAAACGGCTGACCGAAATTTTATTTTTTGGAAAAGATTCAATTGTGCATTTCATTCTTTGCGAAATAATAAATAAAACTGTTACATTTATTTTTTTTAAATGGCAGAATAAAAATCTATTCTTTATGAAAGATTAAACTGCGAGATTTATTCTTTACAACAGATTAAATTACGAGGTTTATTCTTTAAAAAGAATAAACTTTATGTTTTATTCTTTACAAAAGAATAAACTTTATGTTTTATTCTTTACAAAAGAATAAATTGTACTTTTCATTCTTTTTGTCAAAGTAAAAAGTATAAAAGTAATGATTTTAACTTTTCCAAACAAGAAATCGAACCATTTATTTTTCCTAGCGCCTGTTTTAGTTCTTTAGACTTTAGAGTATAGTTTTTCAAAAAGCTGTATGATTTATTTTCTTCGTAATTAAACAAAATGTACACTAAATTTAGACTTAGCCTATGCTTCCCATGTTAAAATACACAAATTCAAGACCCGATATCTTAAAAAATCATACCGCTTGGGGGGTACAAAATTTTACCACGTTATAGAGGACACTTAATAGGATTTTTTTTTTTACATGGCATTTGGAACTCGAAAGTTCATCGCCTCATCTACGCAAGCCTTCCACGCTGCCCTATCTTATGTCAACCCCACCCAAGATGCACCTCTGCGATCGACACCCACCCGTCCTATTTCTACTAGATCCGCTTTTACGTTGTCCTCCCATCTACGTCTAGGTCTACCTAGAGGTCGCGTTACCATCGGCCTGCCCTTCATGATACGCGCTGCCGTACGGTCGTCTCCCATTCTCGCTACGTGCCCTGCCCATCCCAATCTGCGCGATTTTATTATTCTGTTAATATTTGGTGACGCGTACAGATTGTGTAACTCATCATTGTGTAGTCTCCTCCATTCCCCGGTTTCCTCATCTTTCTTCGGCCCGTATATTTTTCGCAAGACTTTCTTTTCAAATACCCTAAAACGGTTGTCCGCCTGCTTAGTGAGAGCCCACGTTTCGCACCCGTACAGAACCACCGGCAGTATTATTGTCCTGTATATTCTTATTTTAACGTTTTTAGACAACAGCCTCGACTTAAGTAAATTACTCACGGCGTATAAGCAAGCATTACCGGAATGGAGTCTCTTATTTATTTCAACATTAATCTCGTTTCTATCATTTATGGTCGTACCCAGATACCTGAATTCGCTAACCTTTTCAAAAGTAAAATTCCCAACTCTGAGATTTTCCTCCCCTCTGCAGATGCCTAGCTTATCCACAATCATGTACTTTGTTTTTGATTCACTCACTTCTAACCCTGTATACTCCACCGCTTTCATGAGGATTTCCGCGTTTCTTGCTACCGCTTCCCTACAATCCCCCAGTATATCCAAATCATCTGCGTAGCCTAGTATCTGTGTTGTTCCATTAAGCGTTGTGCCCAGCTGGCTAACCTGCATATTTCTAACGGCATACTCTAAAGTTAAGTTGAACAGCACCGTAGAGAGCCCACCCCCTTGTTTTAAACCATCGCGTATCATGAAGGGTTCTGATACATTACCGCCTACTCGGACTTTTCCCGTGCTTCCGTTCAGACATATTTGAATTAATCTCACGAGTTTTTTCGGTACACCGAGAAGTACTAGAATTTGATACATTTTGCTTCGCTTAATAGAGTCGTACGCTTTTTTAAAATCTATAAATAGTTGGTGTATGGTTTCGCAAAATTCCCACTTTTTCTCTAACAACTGTCTTATGGTAAACATTTGATCGCTCGTCGATCTGTTGCGCCGAAATCCTCACTGATAATCTCCTACTATATCTTCCGCGAATGGAGTGAGTCTAGCTTGTATTACGTTTGACAGAACTTTGTAGCACGTTGCTAAAAGTGAAATACCCCTATAGTTATTGCAGTCTGTCTTATCCCCCTTTTTAAAAATCGGTATAATGATAAATTCCTTCCAATTTTCGGGTATTGTTTCATTTTTCCAGATGGCACATACTAGTTTATAGATTTTGAAAGTGAGCTCGACGCCCCCATATTTGACTAAACACTTAATAGGATATGTTTACAAAATTATAGCAATCTGTATGAATATTAATATTTTGAGTGAACTACCTTAAAAGTTTGAATTTCCATTTGGTTATTTGGCAAAATTAAAGGCCCCACGACACAAAACATAAAAAACCTCTATAACAGCAAGCAAATCGTCCAGGTTGAGCAATGTTCACCATCATAATGGAAATATATTGTCAACTTTCCTATCGCGTATGCTGCCGGATAAGTTGAAAGTAATGTTAATTTTTTGTAAAATGTTTACTTTTTAAGTAGGAAGTAATTAAGTTTTAGTGAGAAAAGAAGGTCGTAACAAATGTTATTTTATATTACAACTATTTTCTTGTAAATCGAAAGTATATGCATTTTACAAAAGCATTTGTGTGGAAAGTTTATTAAAACTGCTGCCAATTCTTTGGCATGTAGCTTTCTTCAACTAATTTTATAATTCTAATGGATCAAATATTTTTCAAATATATAGTGTAATAAGCTCCTCTAAAATATTTTTAATCTCAATTATTTCACTAAAAGAACATTTTTCTTAGCAAAAGACCATGGTAATCATACAAGATCACATCAAATTCTTTAAAATAGGGAATGGGTGACACTCAGAGGGGTTGGGTAACATCTACAGTGGGCTTATTAAAACTAACTGTATAAAAGAACTGTATCGGACATCGGCGGGTGGTTCGCAGCTATTCTGCAATCGCGCCGACTAGCTGTTAAACTGGCGCTGATCCTGTCGAACGACCGTCACAATATCATATCATATAATTATCATAAACAAATTTTGATACCAATATTCTAAATACGATAGGGTCCTTATAACCTTATGCAACCATGAATGTTGTCACGAAATTCTGAACTTTAGTCAGTGAGTTATAAGGTTCAACAGAAATTGTAATTTTCAGTTATACAGGGTATACAGGGCGAGAGACAAAGAATTTGAATCTTAATATCTTTTGAACTAATCAGTTTCATAAAGTGCAATAAGAACAAAATTATAATTTAAAGCCTTTCCTAATCCTGTAATCTTGCAAAGTAGAAACCCCATTTTTCTGATTCTTTACTCAAAAACTAGTCACCAAAATGGCTTAAGATTGTTACAGCGAGTTTATATTATCAATTTTTACTGTTACTCATTTCATTTTTTTTATAACAAATTTAACGGAACAGTCATACTGAAAAATCTTGCAAGAGAAAGTATCCAATTTAATGCTCTTTTAGAAACACTATTGCAGAATTTATTGTTTAAATCATATCTTTAAAAAAATATATGTATAATTTTTAACGTATTTTATTCAGGGTTGAATCTGTGCCTTATTTATAAAAAAGCGGCAACGTAATTGTACCCGTATTGTTATTATTATTGTTAAGACCCAGCCCTGAATTCTCCTGTGAACACATTTTAACTCAATTACTTATTATTGCGCATTTCTAACAAAATTTCCTGTAATATATTTTATGCATGATTGTCGTAAAAATTGTACACCTGATCCTCCTATGATTAACTTTGATTACAAAATTATAACTAGCATCCACCGTAATGTAAATGCTACGCATTTGCATAATAGGCACGACCACGCGTATATACTGAAATTTTTTTCTTAAAAGGGATATTATTGCTTTAAGACAGAAGATTTTTATTAATTAACGTAGCGTAGAGTATTAGTACCGCGTTTTTGTGCCTAAAAAATCGTTTCAAATAATTAATTTTTTTGCTGTAAAAAAACGATTTTGGGCTGTTAACTCGAGTTATAAGTATTTTCATGATTTGATGTCAATAGAAAAAAAGGTGTATTTTTCAAAGATCTACAACTTTTCCATGTAACTTTTTTTTGTAGTATGCTTGGATTTAAAGTTACAGCCCAAAACCCGTTTTTAGCGATTTTTGAAGGTGGCCGCATTTTGTATATATGTTAGGAATCAGACCCAAAATAGGACCGTCAGCATACTATTATGAGACGAGTTCCCAAAAAAATTTCGAGCCCGATTGACTTTATCTCTCAGAGATAATCGCATCACAACAAAATTTTTATTCAAAAACACGTTAAAATCGAACAAATTGTGCCTGCATTTTAAAACGACGTAGAGGATCGGGATAAAAAAAAATAGTTTTTCAGTTTATGCGAGAGGATACTTCTCCTAAAATTTCAGCCCGATCGATCGAAAATTGCGTGAGATATCGATATCTCACACATTTTTCGCGCACGAAACTATAAGGCACTTCCGTGTCGCGGTCGTGCCTAAAAACAAAGTCTTGCATCGGTTTATTTATTGTAGATAAGTAAATAAAAAGTTTTTCGACACGCACCGATTCATACACATATATTTTATTAAGGGGAGGGAAGAACTAGTGCATAGGGCCGGCAGAGATGACAGGACTCAATTCACCACAACTATACGACCCGAGCAAGGCCAGCAACTGAATGCTCGACGCCAGCGGTGAGAGCGTCTTCATCGGCGGCACGATTGGTAAGCACAGCAGGCGCACGCTGTGGCCTCGCGCTTGCAGCTCGCCGCCTTTAAGTGCCTTTTATCCTACACGCTCTACTCGTATACAATGTGCTATACGCGCCACCGCCGCGGCCTACGCGTTCTTCGCCGGCTACAGCGTGCCATCGGGCTACTCAGCCTCGCTGCTGTACGGAGTCAGCTCTGCAAGCCTCACGCGCTGTCGGCGTCCAGAACTGAATCTATGCAGGCGCTTTTTCCGCGAATAATGAATCCGCGATGTTCTCTGTGCACATACACAATATAAAAGGGCCTGCTTAATAACGGTCGCAGCTCTGCTATCGAGCAGCGCACATGTGTAAACGAAAACTGTACGATGAATTCGCTCTCCTCTTACTCTCTTTTTCTCTCGACATCTGTATCCCCTACACTCACGCAAATAATAGTAATCTTCAATAATTGAAAAATTTACCTTCTCCAACAACTCTCTATCCAAAAGTACTTCCTCTACGTTGCGACAATTCGTTGCGATTGTCTCGGCGACGAGGTTGAACTTGGACGTGTTTGGGCGTATAGACATTTTTTACTAATTAATGTCAATATCTCACTACTCAATATCACTCGTTTGAAGTTAAAAAAAAATGTTGAAAGAATAAATATTGTAGCTTGTATAGGTATTTTCACGAAATGAAAACTAAAGAACTCTTCAAAACGTCTTGACGATTCGACGATTCGAAAAGAAGTGACAGTTTTTGTTTACCTGTTAATACACGCAGTCTTTTCCTAAGTCAAATTCGCGGAAACCCTTCGGTAGGTAAGAAAGACTATCGGAGAAGGTGGGGTGGTGGGGCGATGCGGCGCCGGCGGTGTAGCACACGTGGGTTTTGACAGTATAGACACTATTTGGCTATACTTATCAGCGAACACGTTTCCACTTTTCCGCTGTGTCAGTGCTCGGTAGCCAACGCTCCGTGCTAGTCGCAGCTTGTGTTGTGCGAGCCTTATTTTTTCAGCACTAGAAGAAAAGCGAGGTAAAATACCAGTGCGCGTGTTCAGTGTAGTGTGTTTATTAACAATAAAGTGTCTTTTGTTTTATCTGCAGCATGAAACGCAGAGGCTTCGTACCTCGTGGCCGTTTTCGAGGGAGAAACCGAGGACGCGGTGGTCGGGCGGCGTCTCGTTAAGTAGGAGATTACGCGCGATACCGACCTTATTGCTACAATATTGAGATTGTTAAGGATCCTCGTACCTCGGCGTTCCCATTATTGTAAGTAAATAATTTTTCTACTACAAAGTTTTTATATTACTAAGAAAGTCATACGTAGAGGTTAGGATTTTTAAATTTAGCGCCCTTTTAAAAGCTTTCGTTTTCTTTTGTTTTATTTTTTAATGTTAGCTACAAAAATTAATTTAAATGATTTCAGTTTTTAAAAATTTGTTAGTAAAATTCATTAATAAAATTTAAAAATTGCTATGCTGGTAAAATAGAATAACATTTTAATTATAATGCTGTTTACAGAGTGAATCCTGTGCATCAAAATGAAGCTGAAAGGAACGCCAATGCTGCTCCCCTGCAAAATCAGCAGGCTGACGATGCACAAGATCAGAATGCCCAGGAGGAACAAAACATTGGTGCTGATAATGCAGCAAATGGAAATGCTCCAGATGCAGCAAATCATGCAGCAAATGGAAACGCTCCAGATCAAGAATTGCCTCCACCGAAGCCTTTTACATGGGATTATCTAAAAGCAGTGTAAGAATGTCATAGTAATTACAAACTCTAATGCTCGTTGTTCTTTATAAAAGAATTTATAACATATGTATAAAAATTCTGTTTCAGCTATCGTTACAAGAAACTGTATTGTGATATGATGCACTTTCAGACGGATAGTACTCGATTGCTGGGCGTAAGTAATGAAATATTATTCAATGTTAAAATGTGACTTATATTTAATATTGTTTATGTTCTAGAAATTCAAGACTGTGGAAGCTCAGTTACAAAGTTTGAAAGCAGAGAAAAGAAAATCCGAAGACATCTTGATCAGTGAGATGGAAAAGTTAAAGACTGAACTTCGTGTAATGGAAAAAATTATGTATAAAAAGAAGTAGTTAATTACAATGTAAAAGTGCACAAATGCTTAACATTCCTAAGAAAGTATGCAAAGTGACCTGGCAATGCTACAGGATCAACATTAAAAATTTTACCCTTCATCGGCTTTTCAGGTCCAAGTGTCAGATCATGCAATTGTTAAAAGAAAATAATAATACTGATTGCAAATGATTCTACAGCTCTTAGCATTTGCAATAAGATACGTAACTACTTGTTTATCTCTCTTAGTTCAAAAGTTATTGGAAAAATTCCAAATCGTGTAAAACATGTTATCGTATTTCAGTTTTTGAGAATTTGAATGTCTGATATATTTTAAACAATAATCCGCCATAAAAATCCAGTGACTCACATTAATAAAAATTTGACACGTCTTATAAGTCGAAATAACATACGCAACGGACTTTCGGCCGCCATTTTGAAAGGGTTCCTTATCTCGGATCTTAACGAAATGTTTTTCTGGGTCGTATATTATCGATTAAAACAATAATCCGTCATAAAATTCCAGTGACTCATATTAAAAAAAATTTGTCACGTCTTATAAGCCGAAATGACGTACGCAACGGACTTTTGGCCGCCATTTTGAAAGGGTTCCTCACCCCGGATCTTAATGAAATTTGTTTTGAGGATGTCTGATATATATTGAAACAATAATAATCCGTCATAAAATTCCAGTGACTCATATTAAAAAAAATTTGACACGTCTTATAAGCCGAAATGACGTACGTAACGGACTTTTGGCCGCCATTTTGAAAGGGTTCCTCACCCCGGATCTTAATGAAATTTGTTTTGAGGATGTCTGATATATATTTAAACAATAATAATCCGTCATAAAAATCCAGTGACTTGTATTAATGAACATTTTATTCGACAATAAATCTGAAATGGCATGGGCTAATGGTCTTGAAGTATTCCAACCTCTATTTATTGTTGATTTGAGGGTTGTTCCATAGTTTTTTATGTTGTAATCATGTTTTCCAATGCTATTTTTCACATTCAAGACGTTTACAATTGAATTTGGAACGACTTCCGAATTACGAATTCGTTGCACATGCAACGGTGCAAACTTCAACTTCATCGTGAAATTGACATCGAGGTGAGTTTAATAACATCGAATCCAGATTCAATTACAGAAGAAAGCCACAAGAAGCCGCACGATTGCAACGTTCCTATTTGAAAAAAGACGTCGCGCGCGATAGTATCCATGAAGTTGCGATAAATATTGCACGATAGTCTTAGCTCAGCGTAAGTAGCAATCAAATTGTCTATTTCTTGTAAAGAAGCGCCAATCACTTTTCGCTTACACAGTGTTGCAACGATAATGTTTCTAGCTGTGCAGATAAGATAGATAGAAGTGAATCGTTATGAAAACCTGCGAGCGTATGTACAATTCTAATAACAACATTTCAAGCCAAACAACAAATTTTCCAGCAGTTTTTCCGCGAAACCAACGGTATTCATCACTAGACTAGAAATCACAGCGTGCGCGCATTTCGCGTGTTTTTTCTCCTGCAAATCGCTTAATTGCACATCTCGAGAAAACCACCTCAGCGATTCAGCCTCATTCCCCGGCGCTTCCTCGTTTAATACAGTATTCGTCCTTCGCTTCACATCAAGCGCATTGTCTCAGTCGCCGCCAACGACAATTTCATTGTATTCCACCCACAGCGCAGTGTATTTAATACCGAGAAAGAAAATCACCTGCAGCAGTCTCTGATTCCCCGCATCAGAAATTACCGCTATAATCGCGAATCTTTTACGTAAAGGGAAAATCGTTATCCTCGCGCGTCGCCTATATCTTTCGGAATCGGATCGATCCTCGCACAGACTTTCAGGTATACAACATAGTTCGCAGTGTGTCTACTCGAACCAGCAATTATCCGAGGGCGGCACACTTATCGCGCGCCAGGCGCATTAGGATAGCTAATTGATAGGCGCACTCTCGGCGTAATTCAGCCAACTCGCGATTTCGTTGCAGCACGTTGAAGACGAACAGCCTTTGTCTCTCTCGACATGAAATTTCACAGAATCGAGTGGATGGAGGAGAGTTTAATTGTGCGACAAGGAAACTCTGTGTTTGCTTTGCGCGTTATTAATCACTGCATGGGAAATGTATGATTGATTTGAAGGTGGATCCAGAAGGATGAAATCATTATTTGCACACTCTTACAATGTGTAATCACAGGAGTTAGACGCGTGCGTTGGTATTTACTTTGGATGCACGAGCACGTGAAGCCTGTGTGTGACATGGCGCTGCAGGTACTCGGAAAACCGCTATTATGCACATTGTTTCTCTCCTGATGCGGCGCGGCGGCAATGCATCTTTTCATCGAGATAAGCCAACGCAAATTCCGTCTACGTTATAACATTGAAATTGGCGGAGGAGGAACGAAAATCCACTTGGGATCACGAAACTTCCCTTTTCGCATCGAGATGCGCGATCTGTATTCCACGATGCGGGTATACCCCTTTGTTCTTCGCGAATTTCCTCTCTCTCTCTCTCTCTCTCTCTCTCTCTCTCTCTTTCTCCCGCGTGCGGCTCCTGTCTCCGAGATTTTCGCGGGCTCGAGCGAATATTCGGACTTTCTCTCATGAAAAAAATATCGAGAAAGAAGAGGAAGGCACTTTGTGCCGCGCCGGGCAATTTTCGCAGATCGAATCGCGCGCTCCTATCCGCGATAATTTCCCCGTAATAGCGCGTGTATACTCGGAGCATAATTGTTTACTTATCGAGCATCTTACGCGTGCTATTTTTCTTTCCCTTTATTATGAAAGCGCATTAATGCAGTTACACGCGGATTAATGTAGTTACTGTTGGGACGAATTTGAATATTTGAATATTTAATAATTAATACTATACTGTGACAATATGGCATGTTCCAATTCGACTTGTTACCAAACACACCGGCACGCCATAATCATCGTCTCGTTTTACACGAAATCGCTTCCTTCCGTAAAAAAAAATAAAAGAGTAGGAGAAAAATACCCACTGCAAAAGGAGGGGACAAGGGCACGTGCGACGAGGCGAGTAATTTGTGATCGAATCGTGGCGTCCACGGATGATTGCAAGGAGTGAAAAAGCCTGGTACCGATCCGAACCGATCGCTGGCGCCGCCGGAAGTTTGATGATTCACCGGCGGCGACGGCGGCATTCGGAACACAGTTCAAAGAGAATATTGGTTTCCGATAGCGTGTGCGGTGGGCGCAGCAGTGTCGTTTTCCGTAATTTTTGGCCGATCGATCACGCTTGCAATGCCTCTCTGCTGCAGCGGATATGGCGAAACTTTTTATTCGCGAGCACGCAGTTACGTCATACTCATTATTATCGGTGATCCGCATTATTTCCACGGGAGGAATGAGAGAAAGTTGAATCGCCAAGTCTGAGAATGAATCACTGCAGAGCGGCAGGAAAAGTTGCCGCAAGAATATTCTATCGAACAACAATGCTAGTGTAGCAGTACAGCGAATCGTTAGCCGAGCCAAATTAGCAAACCTACATGTCCGCGCGGGGTACGTTCGGCATTCATCGATTTCACGAAAATCCCACAGTCGACCAGGTCATAACGCTCTCCGACAAGTCATAGCCGGGCACAATACGTACATACACACACACACACACACGCTCACAGGAAATCGTACAGCGAGAGGTGCGACGAGGCGAGTATTATAGTATTCGCTCGCCGTCGCGGGCACAAAAGCGCGCGCCGGTAATTAGGTGACTCCGCCTCGCGCGACTGCACGCTGGTCACGATAGTCGTAAAACAGCGAGTAGGTAGGCAAAGCCAGCGAGCAAGGGAGAGAGCGAGAAAGAGAGCTTTAAAGGTTCTCTTCGTCCTCGCGATTTATAACATCTACTGCTGGCGCGTGCGCTCTATACGTACTTACGGCTATTTACGCAGGAGAAAGGTCTATTCCTTATGCAGCTTTATGCGCATTGTTCGAGAGCAACAGTAGACGGAGGGATAGTGTTGCCCGAGCCTCTCCCGCGAGCAAATTAGATATTTTCCGTTTCTCTCTCTCTCTTCTCCTAGACAGGACTCGAATGATGGAGCAGCGCAGTTTTCCCTGCTGCCGAGGCAATTTTGGCGAGCATGTACATCGTGATGTTGTGTGTGTATAAAAGAAACGCGGAATAAAAGTGCGTGCTGCACAGTTGGGTCGAGATGCGCCGGCGCACGCGCGAACGGGCCGCGTTTAATAACATAATAAAGTAAGATAAGCATCGCGCGGCCTCTATTGCGCCGGTACGCTATTACCGATGTGTACAGCACTTCTTTTTTTTCTTCTTTTTCTTTTATAATAGTCCGGGCGATCCTACGCTGACTGTAAGTTAGGCGAGCGGAGACTTTACGTTATTACAGGTGGAACCTTTGACAAAGCAGAAGTGCGTGCGTATTTACGTCTAGTCGTTGGGCTTTATCAATTTTACGAATCGCAATAAAACTGTGACACAGATACGTGTAGCGTGAATCGTGCGTGGTGTAAAAGTTTTGGCTCGAGAAGATTCAGAAATTTTACGCCTACGACTCGGAATTGTACTATACGTATAGGTGGCACCGTAAAGTTAACGTTCAATACCTGAACTCGCGCAAAGTTGTAAAACTAGCGCGAAGGATTCTGCGGTTCGGTTTGTATAACGACTGCGCTGCTGACTCAGAAACGATTTAGCATTTTTAGATGAACGCACGGCGATAAAGTTTTTACGCGTAGGGTGAATTTGAAAGTGCGTCGCTTCGCAAAGACGATAATAGAGAGAGGAAAAAGCGCTTTTGATTTATCCTCAGTCGCAACACTATTAACGAAGCCCAATAAAGGATAAAGGGCGTAGGAGTTTCTTTCGCTTCTTCCGACCTTCGTTGTTCACTGACTTCGCGTGGTTTTTGAAGTTTTAGAAAGAATATTCCCTTGAAAAATGCCGAGAGGTTTGACGCAGCCGTTGTATACAACCGCGAACTTTGCGTCAACAACAAGCTATTTCTTTCGTCGCGAAATAAAATCTTGACATGCGAGAGAAACTTCCAAAGTTATATACATCACGCCTGGCCGTAAAACCAGGTATCGTCGCACGAAACGTACCTACATTGTCGTAGATTTTCACGCACAATTCCAAAACCCATGCTGCGACATTCGAATCCAATTTAAGCAACAAAAAAACACGAGTAAGGGGACGTGTAGAATGAGCGAGAGCGCGGCGAAGCAAAAAAAAAGGAGACCGGAGCCATCCCACGTTTCCGCGAAAAAGCCCACGACGTCGCTCTGTGACGAAACGAGCCGCGGGGAAAAATTAATATTTATCAGCGCACGTGCACCGGCTGCTGATCGGCGCATATGCAAATAATTCCTTTATTTTTTTACCCTTGCCGTGTACGGACTAAATCTGACGGTATCGCGTATTGTAGGTAGGTCAAATATTCAGCATTTTAATCGACACCTGCGTTTACTCTATTGTTGTTTACGAATATAGCTTGAAAGAAATATAGCTTGAAGCTTTCCCGCCCGTTGCGAGAAAAACTCGATTTTCTATTCATTTCTCATGCACGAAAAAGGGCCCTTTTAATTCTTGCCCCGGTTAAAATAAACACATTTTTATTAGCATATACTCGCTTAAAATATGTCGGGGGAAAGTCTCTAACAGTAAAAAGCAAAACTTGCAGCAACACGCGAGAGAAAAAACACCGCAAGAGTTCGCCAAGATCAATAAAGCCTTCGTTGTTTTATTCTCTTAGTTTTTTCCATTATACGATCCCCTTAAACACATACAACACGCAACATTGATTAAGTTTTATAGATGCATTGTATGCGTCGGCGTTTTTACATGATTTGTAAGATGGGAGAAAGGCGAATTAAAAAAAGAATGCGCGATAGCGGAGACTAATTACACGGAGGGCATTGTTCTCTGTCTAGCGCAACGTCGTCTCTTGCGAATCCCTAGGGAAATACTTGTCTCGAGCTCGAGTGTGCTATGTGTGTAGTGCCGCATTAAACGTCGCGCTTTTTTGCATAAATCGCGCCGTTTAAAGGGTGTACAAATAATTTGCGTAAATTATCGCCTGAAGGATTTTTAATTGAACTTTCAGTCGGCGCAAGGTACAGTACACCATATAGAGAGTCTATTCACGCTGGAGATTTATGAACTGTTATCCCACGCGGTGACATGGGAGAATTTCTCTCTCGTAATATATTCGACTTTGATTACAAAATCCTTTCGTGCGGCGCTTCTCTCGTTGCTCTGCAGGAAAGTTTTCTCGAAGAGCGTTCTTATTATGTGTACCTTTGTCGCGGTGTGGCAGATGATTCCACGTTTATCATTCGGAGAGATATAAAGTAATGCTTATAAAATTTAAAGCATTCATTCTGGATACGAACTCGGTAATTGGACTGATAAACACTACTTTTTCATTCGATCTCTCTACACTTCTTTTCTCAAAACAGCAAATAAAAGTAAATCACGACTGCTCCTATTCTCAGCCTTCATAATTGCGCATAAGATAAAGCCACCTATATTCGTCACTCATTCATGCATTCCGCCAAAGCGCGGAAAAGGTATAACCAAAATCCCACGAAAAAGAAACGTTTCCCGTTACGCACAGTCTCTCACTCAGCCCTCGAGGGAAGCAATAAATAGTCCTGACCCGCTACAAAATATCCGCCAAAAAGGAGCGAACGACTATCGTCTTGGACTAGCTATAAGGGAAAATTAATGAACGAAGTCAACGAGAGTAAGTATAAGCAAGCACATACACGTGTACACGTATGCACACATCCGTTAAACACGCCAGCTCGAGCGCACAATCGTAAAACAATGCCCATTCCAACAGTGAAACTCTCCCTTAATTGCCCGGTCCTTGTGACGTCGTGAGTCTTCGAGATGTATATGCATAAAAAAAATGAACTGAGAGCTAACGCATAAAGGCACCCGATATATAAATTGCTCGTAAAGGACTTCCGCGAGGGATAGGTGGAGCTAGCGGTGAGCGATGTCCGAATTATGCGACGAAATTTACGGGCGCCGTCGAGTGAGAAGCCGCGGCGGTCTAATTAAAATTCACTGAATTAAACGTGCGGCTTATCTCGTCTTGCGAGGCGCCTCTAGCCTCCTTCATCCTTTCTTCTTCTGGGCTTCGCTGATTTTTCATACGGGAACGCGACGTCTGCATGCGCGGTCAACTCTATGTATGTGCTGCGGGCGCTTGTGTGTATTTATATACAACACGAGAGTCTCTGCTTCCTGATGGGTTACGAAATATGTAGGTCTCTGTAACTCCCGTATTATGCTCGAGTAATTGCATTCTTTTGTGTCTCGTTATGATAAAATTAATGTTGCATAAACGCGTCTGTTTGCATTATATTGGGAATTGGGACGCGCGTTCGATGAACTTGCGGCAGGGTATTTTTTGATTGAATCTTTTTTGTCGAATGCTGTTTAGAAATTTAGATACTTGACTCGTTCATCGCGAGACTTTCGATTTCAATGGCAGAGTGCCGTCAAGGTCAGCAGATAATTGAGAAGACGACTCTGGATATATATCACTAAGTGAAAATGCTTTTCGATCGCTCTGCGAAAAACACCTGCTTTCTCTCGCGCCTTCGATGAGCCGAACTTTTCTCTCGGCCGCGCTGATCCCCTTTTCTTCTTTTGTGAAACCCCGTAGCACTTACCTGTCACGCGCGCGACCTGCAGGACTATAAGGATACTTAAGTGTGCCAACGAGGCGCGAAGTTCGCGTAGTCATCGAAATTTCGCACCTTTTATTACTAAAGTATGAAGGCAACGTTGACTATTCAACCTTAAAATGACTTTTACACGAAAAATAAAAAATGAATATGTACCTGTTTCTTTTGATTTTTCCAGGAAGTGATTTGAAATTCATTCATTTAAATCTTATCGTATACCAACATTATATATTTTTTTTTGTAAGCAAGAATAAGGCCATACTATCTCGCTAGTTATAAAGATACCTGCATCTCACCTTAATTGTAGTGTCTCTCACTCGAACTGAACAAAAACGATTTAAATGAAGAAAACAAACACCGCCACCTACAGCCACTGTTCTCCCGTCCAAATAAAGTCATCCCATCAGCGCAAAGTTGAGCGAACCGCAAATACGTTTATAAACCTATCCTCAACCTATTAATCAAGCGGCCATCTAGGCGAAAAATCGAATCCTTTGTACTCACAAGCTTCTCTCTCCCACACAACGAAACTAGGTTCTCCCCAACCTCAACCTTGAAAAAGCCCGCCAATACCGCGACAATGACGAATTAGGTTATTTAGGTCTCTCCCCTCGGCAAAAAGCGCGTGGAAAGGGAATCCCAGGAATGTAGCACAGCAGTAGCACGCGAACGGATGTCATCGTGAGTTCCCGCTGCTCCTCTCCGGGTCCTTCTTTTTTTCTATCCCTTTAGAGCGGGCGGCAAGTTGACTCAGACAATAGGCTGTCGCTCGCGTTGGATGTATGTGTAGGAGTATAGCGGCTGCACAATTTCACTTAACTTTCGCTTCTAATTAATTGGAAGCGTTTGATATCCGTTCAAGAGTCCGCCACCGCAGCGCACGAGCGTGTCTGCTAATCACCTTGAAAAGGAGCTACAGAGAGCGAGGAAAAAATTCTCTCCTAGTGGAGGGCAGCCGTGATAGTCGCGCGAGAGACGGGGTGAAAGGATTGGGGTTACAGTGCGATACATGCGCGGTGGCTTTAATAATGGGAAAATTAGATTGCCGCGTGAGCGTGAATTTTCAATTTTGAAATTAACAGAGAATTTGCTTAACATAATCATGGTAATAGTGTACCGTCACATAGAGGCTGTTTTGAAAATTAGGTCGCACCATCTCTTGTACATGATATAAATAAAACTTCTGCGTGCAACGATTCCTGCTCGAAACCCGATCAAATTGATAAACCGAGTCATAAAAATTGCATTCCAGTTGGGAGGCGTGCGGCATCGTGCCTCTGTGCACAAGACTGTCTCTGTTGGCTGTCCCTCAGCCACAGGCCAGAAGCACGGCGACGGCGCAATATTTCTACAGGCGCGTCGCTCGTCGGCTGCTTTATGCTAGGCTGCGCGCATTCCGATTCCCGCAAGCGCGCCAAGGCCTCAAATCATTCGATTAATCGAATTTGTACAGCAACCCTGAACGTCGACAATGACAATTAACGAGCGATCGATCAATCCGCGTCCGCCTACGTTACACTTTAGCCGCTCACTCTTTTCGCTGGGCTGAGAGAGAAGAAAAAGGATCTAATGGAAAATCGTGTCTGCGGTTGCACTTTGCCACGACGCCGCCACCGCCGCCACGAGGAATACGTGAGCGAGTTGCGAGCGCAAGGGAAAATTCAGGCACATCTGCGACTACTGTCGAGACAGAGTTGGTACGAGAGAAAAGAAAAAACATTTGTCTGGGTTAATTGCACTACGATAGTGTGGTATAAAAATACGGGGAGAACAATGCTCGTTCGGCGTTGAGCAATTTCGAGGAATCGCAGATTAATTGTTAAGAGCGCGTACAGGTATCACGTGGAGTTTTCCTCTTTTCTATAAATGGCAAATACATACAACGTCCTTGAAATCCTGTACTTGCGAAAAAATAATCTACCGATTAATGCAATTTTCAATATAGCATCGACAGCGTGCCTCATCAGCCAACCAAATACACACGAGTCATCGACCGTTCGCGTTTCCGCAAAAAAACCATCGCAACGCGCATTTCGCGAAACACGCATCAGCTCGCTTTTTTCTCTCTCCCGTACGTACTCCCGGGGTGGGCACCGAATCCTAAAACAGGGCGAGGCACGCAAGAACGTTTTTATCGCGGGGCTGCGGCTAAAGTTTCGTATTCCGGACGAGTTTTGCGCACACGGTGGCATCGAAGTTTTTCAATTAGCCAGGCTAATGCGCTCGCAAACGTCATGCGGTCTGTACGACGATTTGACGCTTCTTTTGCCGGAGATTTCGCTGAATCGCGCTCGGGGAGAGTAAATAAATTCGCATTGTGCGGGGACTTTAAAGGAGCGACTCTCATTGGTTATTCCTCATTTTACGTGAAGAAGAAGGCGCGCGGAGAGTCGGGAATCGTTTGCGCATGCATTGGCGAGAGGGAAAAAAATTTCGACGATGCTGTTGTGGGGAGTCAATTTTAGCGCTTTAAATTGTGTTTGCGGAAATGTGACCAGTTGACGAACTGTGTGAATGACATCGTATTTGGGATGGATTTAGTTGGCATTATAATAATAAAAAAACTAGATAAAGCAATCGTTTGTCGATTTTTCTTCTATGAATCAATATACAGTTAGACAGCTGATTGATGTAAGATGTAAGCATAAGCGCTATTTTTTTGCTATCGACATAATCAAGGTTGTTTTTCAAGTGCATATGCGTAAGTAGTTCTAGGACTATCCATTTATAGATTCGTCTCGATCGCAGACGTTACGTAATGGAGAAAGGATATGCACTGCATATTATATTGCTGCTGTGCAGGCGCACACTGCTCGGCTTGTGTTTGCAGAATCATCCTTAACGACCCAAACAAGAAGATTCGCAGTGACGTGCACATCATCAACTTGACATAGATTTATTGTCGTTTCGACTGGATGTGATGTGCGTTGGTTTATAGTACAACATGATGCCCAGACAAATGGATGAGCAGTATTACTGTCGCGCTCTCACTTGAACCGACGTACACGCTGGATTAGAAAATTGTTTGGACTATCTCGGCGAGAAAGAGAATAATTTTCAAAATGCATACACTCTAATCGAAGTTTTAACGAATTATCACGAGTGGAAGGTACTAAATTTATCCTCGCAAGAAAATATACGCTCTAACGAAGTGACTGGCGCCTGTACCCAACTCTAAAAGAATTAGTGGACCTCGAAAATCGAAATTGAATACCAATTTAAAATGATGTATCGTTCATAAGGAAGCCCGAGCGGTTAACCAAACCAAACGAACTCCCATAATGAACACACATAAATTAGAATTTAAGGCTGACTTAGCCAAACTCATATATATATATCGATTGACTCAATAGCCTCAGAAGGCCAGCTTTTTAACTTATTCCAAATGAGAAAAAAAAAGTCGCATCGCAAGCAAATACAAACATAGAAGCTCCCAAATATTGCACGAATTGTGCTATTGAGATCAATTGGTTTATTTTAAAATAATCATGGTAGAGGCAATCGAGTAAAGTAGAATCCGACGCAGAGAACAACATAGAGAGTGAAAACAGCATTCCCAGCATCGCTTCAGCAAAATTGCATCTCTCATTCCCCTAGCGCTCGGTTCCTTCTTCCTTCCTATAATCCTGGCTCACTCCTCGCCGACTACTAGCTATTTCTTCATCTCTTCTCCTATCACGCTTCGCGGAACCCTACCCACACCACCGTCCACCTCCAGGCCCAATAACATCGCGAAGTACAGGAACAGAGAGAGTATAGTAGCTAACAAAGAGGGAACATATGCACACACAGAATCGCGGAGTCCAGAGTTTCGAGACGCGACGCAGGTAGATTTATGAGGGACGGAGGGGAGGTAAGGCCCAACTCTCAGTGTCGCAGGTCAGCGGGACGGTTCACGGTCACGTGGAGCCATGTGTGCAACCTATTTCACGGGGGAGTCAGCGCTCACGCACACATCACGGGAGGGTGGGATCGATAAATAAATACTTCATTAATGTCGGGATGCACGACGCGAGTCATGAGATTGACAGGAAGGCAAAACGAGGAGATAGGGATGACGATGTGCGTCTGCGCAGTTTAAAATACCGACAGCGATACGATCGCATGCGGACGTCTCCGGCTGGTTGATTATTGCGGTTATTGGTAACTGCTATATTGAAAATGATATTGCAGTTCGAAGATTCAGGGGTGATAGTTTTGAATCAAAATGAATTTATAGCCTGACGATAAATATTATTAATGATCTTTTTCGATACTGCGTACACGCACGCGTATTTTATTGAACGAAAGGAATGCGTGCAATTATCATTTAGATGAAAGGTAAGATAAATCAAGCGGGTTGTTATCTTTTGGAGAAGAGCTGCTCTTTAACGGTGACACTAAACGGTACAAATCATGTTATTTATAAATAAGAAAGTAAGGTTATAAGAGGACATCAGATTACGCGAAATTCAACGCATACAGTGGGACATTCCCAGTCAAAAAACACACTTGCCAGCCAAATGTACACACACACGCGCTGATACGTACGAGGACGAGCGCACATAATAATAAAAGAACACAAGGCGAACAGCAAAAACAGCAGCGGCAAGAAGAAGGCGAGAGGAGAAAGACGGAGTGCAAGAAATCGAGACTTAAATTACACCCTCGCAATCGTCGTCTTCGCAGCCTCTTAATGCGTAGCCAGAGTCGCGCGGGTCGCGTCGACAGGATTAAATTTATTAACCGAGCCGACGTTACGTAAGTTTCATTTACGTGTTGTGCTCTTTGTTGCTTTTTACCTTTCTTCGACTCGGCTCTTTCCTGCTTCTCTCGTTACTCCCTCGTCTCTTCCCTTTCGTAAAGCTAGCGCGAGACTCGAGAGGCGGCTCTGAAACGATTATCGAAGGAGTGACCGTAACGCGCTCATTGAAATCGTTCAGCCTGTTTTATGAGTGTGTCAGCTCATTCTGAATAGTTTGGTGTTATGGAAGAAAGAGAAATATTTTTTTTAAAATCTCCCCCAAATATTAGCTCGCAAATGATATAAGCGATATAATGTAATCGATATAAGCGGCTACGAAAATACTTGTTTGATGAAGGTACCCTACAAGCGATGAAGCGGGCGATTTGCATTGATGATTCAAAGAAAACTGTAAAAAAAAAGAAAACTTAAAAGCTTCTCAGATATGACACAATCAAGACGGCGATTAAAATGCCTCTTTGAAGAGCTCGACAATTCAGCGTTTACATTTTGGTAATCTCGTGAAAATAAACAAATCTGAAAAACAATAAACTTCTCCTGCGTTATTTTTCCAAAAACAGCCATACACTTCAAACCACAGTTCACAGAAAACCGTTGGCCCAGCAAAAGTAAGTCAGATCAATCTACACAGTACACCTATTCCAGCCATTGAATCCACCTCGGTCTACAAAAATCCTCGCGGCGTAGACGATTCATAGCGACGCAATGCTACGCTCTGCCGCCCTCGCTGCAGCAATTATCCAATTAGCAGGAGCTCAAGCTTCGCTCCCTCGGCACAGTCTGATAATTGCGCGATGTCCGGCATCCGATGCGCGCGATACGCGCTCGAGCCGCTGCAGCCGTTCGGGAGATAATTTTCGGGTATTTAGTGCACGGAGGCCCGGACTATCGCGTGGAGAGCGATTCCCGATATACGGGTGGTCCGAGTTCGTTACGGCGTAATTATTGAAAACAGAAGGTAGCGGCGTTTTTTCGGTCGGGGTGATGAGGGGAGACTCCTTTTATGGGCTTTGTTCAGTGCGTCAGCCGATGCTGTTTGGCGTATAATTAAGGTGTGACGTTTTTACGAGGATCCATTGCGCGCTTCGTTTCTGCGTGCACAATATCATTGTTATTATAAGTTCTACGACATTGTTTGCCCAGTTTCGCTACTCATCGATTAAATTTTCATCGCATAATTGAACAAGCGTAAAATCTCAGCGAAGATACCACTCTCCCACCTTCAATCACCGCTAAACGACAAATCGGCAAACTGTCCTTCGCCGATCCGCCACACCGATCATCTCTTCTATAC
This sequence comes from Nasonia vitripennis, assembly GCF_009193385.2. Lineage (NCBI taxonomy): Eukaryota > Metazoa > Arthropoda > Insecta > Hymenoptera > Pteromalidae > Nasonia > Nasonia vitripennis. Next base: position 10,147,291 of record NC_045757.1, read on the forward strand.
AACGCGGCAACGGAACTCTCTCAATCGACCAAGCGGTAAAAAAAGGAAAAAAAGAACGTGTGTATACCTGTAGGTGTAATAACACATCTTCGAAAACGAGGCCGCGAAGAATCAATCGACTATGCCCCGACGCCGCCGTATCTCTCGAGGGGGTAGCAAAAGATCTGACCGATTTTCCGCGGCGATCGCGATCGTGGAATTTTCAATTTGCTCTAGCGCCGATCCCGTACAACCTTTTCCTTCCTCTATCCTCCTTCCCGTTACGTCTCTCGTACCCGCTGATTACTCCAGCGAGACGTTCCGTGCACTATGTGTGTACAGTGACTAGAAGGATATACCTGCAGCGCGTGTAATTGTCCGCGTTATTGTGTCAGCGATGTTTTTCTGCAAAATCGCGTTAGCTCGCCGCGAAAACGATCGAGGTGATTTTCCAAATTATTCGCAATTGATTCGAGTTTCCTCGGTTTTTTTCCTTCAAACGACTGGGAAAGCTGACGAGGAAAGTAACCACATCGCGTATCTCGATGCTTTGAAGTGTAAGTAAATTGAAGCAATACGGAGTCAATAATGTGAAAAAAAGAAGTCGGCGATGTTTACATTAACATACAAACAGTGGAAACATAACGAGCCTGTCATGAAACGCTATTGAGCTCATACTCGATATAGATACACTTGGAACAACAATGCCGTGAAGCGCTGGCGATGATCTTTCGACGCTTGGAAAAGTAGAAAAGCTATGAGAAAGCTATTACAATAAACGTGCACACGTGTGCAATCTGTATGGTCGGATCCAATTACTGTGACCTGCCGCGTATAATGAAAATCTCTCGGTTCTCACAAAACTTAAACGATGATCATCATTCATTACGTCTCATTAATTTGCGGATTCAATCGTAGTAGGCTTGGAAGACTGTCATAACTGTGCAAACTTTGAAAAGAGACTGAGCGATTGACTTTAAAATTTTTAGAAAGTACAGCCGTCGGGTCCAATAAAGACGAAAAAATAAATAATAATAACACTTTGATGATTCCTTCGTTATCGTTAGATCTTCGCTTCCCTCCGCGCATGAGCGAGAGTAATAAGAGGCGCAAAATTTGACGAGCATCTTGTTAAACGCCATGCAACCGTCAGAAAAAGTCTCCTCGGAGCATCGCGAGTAAAAAGGCCGTACCGTACTCCTCGCGGAGGAAAATAAACAAAGCCAAGTACCGACTCTTCGCACAACCGCGACTTGCTGCTCTCCTAATCGATCTCCCGACCATATCCTCTCTCCCTCTGCGATTCCTCGGACCCAACCACCTCGGAGAACCAAGAAGAAGAAGCAGCAGCAGCATCGGCGGCGGCAACAGTGCCAATTACCGACTTCCAAAGGCAATGCGCGCGCGAAACTACCGGGCAATCTGCATATCATTTGCAAGTGGAAGGAGATGCTAAGCAACGCGGAACAATGTAGTGCGCGCGAAATCGCGAAAAACCAAAGGAGCTTCGACGTTAACGCGCCGAGGCGCCTAGAAACAGACGTCGCGTAAATTACGCTCGTATATTTGCCGGTCAGCCCTACAGCTATACTATAGAGAGGTGTATACTTGCGCGCCGCCGCGGCTGTCACGTCTCTCGCGCGCGTGCGCTGGGGAGTGCGAGATGCCAACTGCTGCTGCTGCTTCTAATGCCTGGGCACCGCGAGAGAGAGGAGAACGAGAGGCGTTTGACATCTCTTAGAAGTTGTATTTTCTTCTGCTATTTTTTCGCGGAAGGTCTGAATGGATGGGGCTCTTTTTCATGGAAATTTTCCTCGAGATACGTTTGCTCGGGAGATGCGCAGACTGAGTGGGCTTTGGAAGTGGTGTACAGAACGACCAGGGTGAGCTTTTTACTTGAATGTACGCGTTGTGCGCGAGCATTCATCTTAGAGGAATATTAAAATAGAAACAATCGTCCGAGTCTGAATTTTTCAAACTACCTTTCAAACCAAATCCAAAGTCGAAGAATCAAAACAAAAAGCACCTGCAAGAACCCATCAAGAGAGGAGGCAGCTTCGAAGCTACAGCTCGCAAAAAGGAGCTTTTGAATAGGACATGTTCTCCAGCAGCATCGAATGGAAAATATCACCCCGCTCGGTCTGTTCTCTCGACGATGCATCAAGTACCTACTGGCACTTCAAAACGAAACTGCCTCCCGGAGCCTGTGCGAGAGTGTGTGACTTTGCTAGACCCGACTCTCTCCCGTCGTCGTCGTCGTTGTCCAGTCCGACGTAAATCTACGTCGCCGGCATATCGGACGAAATTTATTTCCAATGCCCAGCTAATGAGAAGATATAACATGTGTTGTGTGTCTGAGCACGGGGCCTTTGAAGCCGCGACGACCAAGAGAGCGAGAGGGAGAGACTACGTAACAGTGTGTTCCACGACGTAGCTACTATTATTTACTGTTGGCCCTAGCGGCGCAGTTGTTACTCCGAGAGGGAGAAGGACTTGTCCAGGAAGTACGGGCGCTTTTTGATGTATCTCTCGGCGTCAAAATTTATTAATACCCCGGCTTCGGGTAGCGGGATGCTGGCATATTTCGCGATTAATAAAGTGACATCTTCATGCGCACGAGGCGATTTAATCGTCGTCACAATTCACTTGGTGTGAATATCTTTTCTCTGATTAGAGGTTTTCTTTAGATATTGGGAAACGAAACGCGTTAAAAATCGATGATAAATGACTCGAGGAGCGAAATCCAAGATACTTTTTTGCGTACCCTTGAGAAAGGCATGATTAACTGCGTTCGGCGTTAGAGATACATACTGTTATTTATATAATGAATAAATACGTAGGCGCCTAATCCACTTCTAATGTTTCCACTGCGTTACCCAACGGAAAGATTATCTTTTGATGAGCCGCTCTCTCGCGCGCAGTAATCCAAACTACAAAAACGTTAGTCAACTCTCCCCGCGAGAAAGAGCAACAGGCTTTTCTTTCGTTTTAATCGCCGGCTCTATTTACTCAGGTATTCACTGCCGGCAATCCTCCGAATTTATCGCTTCTCTCGGCAACACCTTTTCCCAACAGCCCAAAACCAAGATCTCTTAGCGCTTCGTCATCTTTTTCTCTCTCCGCAGCGGTGATGCTAATTCGAAGAATCGCAACCTTAATTGCATCCTCTATAAATTTTTCCGACACCTCGCAGCCTCTGCACAAAAAAGCGGCAAACTTTCCTTCTCGCCTGACTCGCGTGTAGTACACACTTGCATCACTCTCGACTTTTTTTTCGCTAAAACGCTTGAGGTACTATACTTACGAGACTAGAAAACAGTGAAAGCAGTATGTGTATGCATAGAAATAAAGTAGCGCGTGCGCATCACTCACCGGAAAGTTTCGTATGCCGAGGCGCACCTTGGAGTACTTCTTCATGAGGACCCTCCAAAGCACGTAAGCCATCGTGTGCTCGGTGCCACTCGAAGACACGGAGGAGAGAGCGAAACCGTTCAGTCAGTCGTGGTCTGCACCCCCTCGTCGATACCTCTCTTTCCTGCGCTGCTGCTGCATGTGGAGGAGCGGTATCGTCGTTACCTTGAACCCTTTCAGCACTGGGATAGGGTCAGAGGGTCTCTCGTGTCGTCGTTTGCGTCGACCCACTGCGCCTGGTTCAATGGCTCGAGATGTGGGAGAGCGAGACTCAGAAGCGAGAGCGATCGGGTTGATCCGGACGTGCGCTGAGGGGACGCTCGTATTGCTGCTGGGTCATTCTTGAAATGATCTGTCCATTGATTCTGCTTGGAAAAAATCAAGAAAAAATTAGTGAAGAATGTTTAAAGAACGCATTTCATCGACAACATTTGTTTATTATAAGCTATTAATTTATTATTCTGAAAACAATAGAGTGAGAAAACAATTTCAAGGTTCGGATTTCAGTCGTAATTCTAACAAAGCCCCGTGTTTTTTGCTCTTTTTCCTTCTCCCTTTGTTGCGTCTATTTCTACTTCTTATTCTTGTTGGGGGTTTAGGCTTATGACTCTTTCTTCGCGCCGATTTGTTAGAGCCTGAATGGTCGCCGCCGCCGCCGCCGTCTCGACGGTCGACTCGGTGACTTTTGTGCCCCGATATATCGAAATATACAGACGCGCGAGAGAAAGAGAGGACCGCCTTTGGATCGGCGTATATTCCAACTACATTATTCGGCTAAGCTTCTTCATTCTTCTCTCTCGAGTGTTTCTGAATATGTCTCTATCAATCGTAAAAAATATTTAGTTTTTTCCTTCACCTTCTGAATCACTTTCTTTGTTCGTCAACAACGCGTGCATGCGTGTATTGGAAAGCATTTTCTCGAAAAAAATGTTAATTCAGGGAGATAAAAATCAATCGACTAGCCGCACAAAGGAAGCGACGACGAATGCCGGCGAATATTTTATCAAGTTTCCACGTTTACGTTATTCTTTCAAGCGTCCTCGTCCAAAAGAGCGCGTTCCGGTCGACTAGTTTACGTGAGAAGTAGGTGCATATAAGAGGCGTCGTCCGGAATTGCTCATTTGCATGTCAATGGTTCCTTTCTAGTAGGCGCATTCTCCCACTATGCACAAAGGAAACTTTTCGACCCGAAGCCGCGTGTTACACGTTCAATCATAACCTATACGTTTTTCGACGACGACGATTACAACGTTATCACATGTTGACAAACTCGTTATCCTTTTCGCCGCAAACCAATTTGTCCCTCGATTTTCGGTCTTTCAAGCTCTCATTTGTGCACATACGTAATAACGATTTTGTTTACGAGAGCCAATCACTACTGTATAAACAATCGCGCCGTACAAGGGAAAAAATATCCTCGCGAAAAAATGGGTTACGCAAGATCTATAACACAGAGCTACGACTGTGCTACACGTTCAGTCGCATTCGCGAATTGATCGCATGATTTTAACGATGCCCGGCTTTAATAGAGATCGCAAAGTGACCCGCGTCTCTCGGCCTGACAGAACAATAAGCCGAAACATAAACCCAGAAAGCAATAATGATACAGCGTGCTTCTATTTTCATTTTATTACACTTGCTCGGGGCGTAAAAAAGGAGCAATCGAATTAGCCGAATAAAAGTTTGGAGAAGCACGGAGCTTCTTCCACGCGTTGCGCATTATTATTTTACTGCAGCGGTGCGAAAATTGCTTGCGACAATGATACCGAGAACGGAGAGATTTTATTGATTCCTCGTGCAATCAGTTACGTAATTGAATTTTTAATTTGTTTTTACCGAGGTTTTTACTCGATGCATGACAAAGTGATTTATAATTGAGAAAGACTAAACGCGTCGTAAAACACTGGCCTGCACGTTGCCAAGTCATTACTTTAATCACTTCCCCAAATATACAACGTAATACAAACAAAAATTATGCAAAAGCGTAGTATAAAATAATGGCTCTAATTTTTAACAATTAAAAGTGCAACGGAACAGTATATGAATTGCGTAACGGCAAAAACAATTACACTAAGCAATATATTCGAGCAATATACAGTTCGTAATAACGACGCTCAAACGCGACGACACTGGACTAGGAAGTATTTTTCATTTCGCAAAGCGCTTCCGGCTTACTGAGATTCCCCCGCAGCATCATACGTTACGAGCGTATATCTATATTCAAGGACAGAGTCATACCTACTAATACGCGTTCTATAAGACGAAAATCCTCATTCTGCGAGAAGGCCGGAGCAGAAATGACATTTTTGCAATTTTTTCTCTCAAAACCCGTTGTCAAGAGCAACTAACCTTAAAAAGCGCCCTTCATACATCAAAATCATCCAACGGTTTTTCATCGAAAGAAAATCCTACCCTCATAACCTCGTAAAATCGCATTCGAGGAACTTACCCAAACACACAGTCCCTCTCCCTCGTCACGACCACCAGCAGCTCGCACGTGTTGATCCGCGTCGAGTCTCCGGCTCACTGCGGCCGGCAATTTCCTGGAACGACTCCCGCCTTTTCAGCGGCACCGTCGAACTTCGACTTCCGGAAAACGTCTAAAAAATCTTCGCGAAAGATGACGCTCTCGAATATTATTAGTCACTTTCAAAACTTCGGCGCGCGCATGCGCCAGCCGGTGCACAGACTCGGACGAGATAGAAAAACAAATCAACAAAGAGAATGAAATGGAAATCGACGGAAATGCGATTTTTAAGATTGCAAGTGTATCGCAGAACTTGCGACGACGCGAGCTCGGTTTTTCTCTTTTCAACCGACGTCTTTTTCCGAGAAACGATCTTCGATCCGCGACACGTAACGTCTGAATTAGTTATACCGCGAGTGATTTTAGACGAGTGCAGTGTAACGGTTTTTTCACTCGCGATATTCAAAAGCCGAGCGGTGACAGTTAATCTCGAAATCAGCACTTTTCAACCGTTTAGCAACTCAAACTTTTCACCCAATCGAAGCACTTGTCACACCGTTTGCGATATCTAACCCTCGGCTCTCTCCACAGCACTGAACGCACGCACTTCCGAAAATTCTGTCACATACCTATACAAGCGGCACTTTTGTCACCAAGAAAAATAATCGCGTTGCTCTCCTTTGCAGTCTAATGAAACGTGCAATGAGTAAGTATAAGTAAACCATAAACACAGTTCAAGCCGCAAAGTGGGCTGCGGAGCTCGCGCGCGCGACGGCAGTCGCTGCCGGGAAATAACTGACAATGCAACACACGCAACACGCTGCCGCCGCGGCAGCAGCAGCAGCGGAGAGAAAGAGAGAGAAAGAGAGAGAGAGAGACTATGCTAGCGCCGGAACGAGGGGAACGGACGCGACCTGTTGGAGAGGAGCAGCGCCGGCAAGATTCGCGGGACTAGACCGGCGGCTACGGCGGTGCGCGCATATACATACACACACACACACACACACTCGGGATTCCTCCTCCGCCTTTTGCTCTTCTTCGCTGCTGCTGCCGCAGCTTCGTGTTGTTCCTTTTCCAAGAGAAACAGAGAGAAGAGCTTACTCTTCGATCTCGTATGTGTGTGTGTGTGCCCCGAAGTGGCGGTAGGGGTTTCTTCTATTTTCGTCCTTTTTCCTCGGCTTTGTTTCACTGGGTGAGGGGGACGACGAGGCTGCTGCCCTGTTCACACACTGCGAGAAGTTGGTGTATTTTTTTTCTTCCGCGAGAGGGGTCGGAGAGTCACACCGTGTGTGTTTTTAGAGCCGCGGCTGATCGGCGCTGTTGATTTTTCGGAACTCGAAATTCGTGATTGTTGCTTTTGACGAGAGCCACGCGCACGTGTGTGTGTGTATGCGTATATGAACGTAAGTATACGACGTAGGAGTGAAAAATTGGAATGTGGCGCGAAGGAAAAAATTGATCGACTAATATACAAGCGTTGAGGGCAGCCGGTGGAGATAGCAGCCGTATAATATATTCGCCACTAATGAAGACATCCCTCTTTCAGCAATCTCTCGAAGAAACCTCGCAAGTCCTGTGCTCTCGATAAGGCAAACAGCGGCGACGCGGTCCAATCTATTCATCACACCCGTCGAGTCATGAAGTCAAATGGGCGGGGTGCGGAACAACATACGGACTCTGCTGATATGGACGATGTTTGCTTCAAATTTGAGGTGAGTTTTGTGTCGTTTCGAAATTTTCATCGTGGCGCAAGTTTGCGATAAGTTGGTAAGGAAAAATTTTAACTGACATAATCTTTAGGCGCTATTATACGCGATGCAAGGATGGAATCCAACGATCCGAAGAGCTGGAAATCCGCATCTCAGCAAAACCACAAACACAGCAGCACCTACACAAAAAAAGAAGTCTCCGCGAAGGTTTCCTCTCGGCAAGCCGAGCGCGATTAGCATCGGTGTCCGGTGTGTTTTCCCGTCGTCTCTTTCTTTCTCTCTTCCTGTGTGTGCAGTGCAGTGTGTCTCGCGCGCGGCCATATCACCTCGGCAGCTTATTCGTCTCCGCGGCGCGTCTATAAGTGTACACCACTGTCGCGACGCTCGGCGTTACCTTATACACCGCGCGGACGTCTCCGCTGTACACTTTCGTATTCAGCACTGCGGCATAATCATCATCTCTGCGCGCACCTTTTCGCGCTGCGCATATAATGCGTCTTGCGCGCGTGCCGTCTCTCTCCACCGCGCTCGGAATTCGTATGGGTAGATTTATCGCTTTTAATTTGTCCTCGCGTCGTCGAGAGCGCGCAAGGTATGCACGCGTTTGTTTTATTTTCCGGGCATTGTCGTACACACGCGACGCTCCGCGGTTTTTGTTTTGGCTTCGAGAGCGAGTTCGCGAATCGAATTAAGGGAAAGTTGAGGAACTCTAAACGGTATATTATATGCCGGCGCGGATGGAAAGAAATTCAATCTGAAACTTACTTCATGATGGGCTCTGCAGCATGCCGCGTATCTTTTTGATAAAAAAACGTCAAAGTCGAAGTGGAATACTGCGCTGCCGATAGAGCGCGCGAAAAGTGAAGGTAGAATTTTGTCACCGCGACTCTCTATGTATACCTAATGTATAACGTACGCAAGTGCGCCGTAAGGTCCGAGAAATTCACGTGCGCCAAGCCTTTATTAATCTGCAAAGTATCGTGTAGGTCTGCCTTCCAGCCACGCCTAGATACAGCCAAAAAGATAGTGCGAGAGCATATGCAGGATTTTCTTTTTCGCCATCAGACTGCGAGGCTCTGACTCACTAGTCCAGTATACGCGGTAATCGGATTACTCGATACGCCTATTTTAAGTGCATGCGATACTTTTTAATATACGGTTTAAAAATAGAACTGTTCTTTTTTGCAGATCCATCGTCGAAAAAAAAGAAGAATCTTGCGGGCTATACTTACGAAAATAGCCATTCTAATGAGGAACACCTGCGGCGTTCATTCTCATCCCCGGCGGTGGCGTAAAAGAACCTTAAACGGCCCATTAAAAAAGTCGCGCATCCATCAGCTCGGCTGAAATATTAGCTTGGGTGTGTTTCGCGACGCCTGCCCCTTTAAATTCCGGGAAATCGAAGGCAGCGTGGCGCCGAGTCAGACACGAAGGTACGTGCTACGCCGTGTATAGCGTCCCACTGAGCGAGCTGTTTTTTTCCTGTATACAAAAGAGAGCCAGCTTTGTCGAGTTGAAGGAGGAATAGCTGCGCTGAAGGGTATGAAAATCAACTTGAACTCTTCAATTTCGGAATTAGTCAACAGCGTCGACGTACTTTGAAAAAAATATACAGACAAGAAAGGAGCGTATATGTGATAACTCGTAATTAATCACGCGAAATGGTAGAATGCATCTGTAAGTTAACCTCTCGTTATTAATCACGAGTCAGCCTCTATAAAGAGTGAAATTCGTTCCGGTCGCTAGGCGCAGTTTCTTGATAGGATACAACGACAGCTTAACAAACTAGACGTAAAAGACTCAACTGAAAAGTGGCAATATCTGCGCAAACTGTCATTTAAAATAATCAATCCAAGAGTATTTGCTTTACTTTAATCAGCAAAATGATTCAATTAAGGGAGTTTCCAACCAGTTTTTTTCCACCACATCTATAGACTCGGCGCGCAAACTTTGATATGTAGGAAAACAGACAAGTGCCTAATCGCCACCTACGTTTGCAAGCGAGTCACTATAGATAACCGGAAAGCTCAAGCATCACTGAGGGAAAGGCCAGTCGAAAACTGTTTTGTTCTACGCGACTGCTCTGGTTTTGCGTTACTAATATAACGAGGCGGAGCCTTTACCCTGTGAACGCGAACATAGCAACAACATCAACGTAATATGTTCCACATCTCGCGGGCGAGTGACGAAACGCGCTACATGCGCAGTACGAAGGTCAGTTCTCCGTGTCATAATGCAACGCTGTACAAGCCGCATAGCTGCATTATTCATCGCATATACTGTATACAAGCCGGCCGAGTTCGACAATGCGTATATATATACCTATACACGTAATAAATTTATGGGGCGGGCGAGACAATCGCGCGCGCGAAATTCGCATTTCAATCACGAAGTTTCGCGTGCGGGGGAGACGACGATTGTTGTGTGCAAATTCGAGCGCGTTTTTAGCACATGCACGAATCGATAATCGATTTATAATCGGCTTTTGACGAATTGCGCGTCGCTTTTTTCATTCATGCTCGCGTGTATACAAGAGGAGATAATACAGCAGAGACTTATTTCCGTGAACTCCGCCGACAGGCTTCATTATCAACTTATCGCGATCTCCTAGGAAAACAATATCGAGCATATTAATAAATAATTAATAAACCACAGTCGCGGATTTTTCGCCTCTCGCGAGCTTGTTTACTCCCGCATAATTCACCGCGGCAACGAAAACCTCGCCAAGCAGAACTAATCCGGCTTATATATTCGCAAAACGTATATAATCAGCCAATAAGCGCGCGACTCTCTTCTATTTTCATCAACGGATTAACACACGCGCACACGAGAGTAACTCATTAGCTGATAATTTCGCTCGGCAAACTTTCTATAGATACACATAACCGAGCGATGTCCGGCTAATCAAGATCGATTATCCATTTTTTGCACACGATGTATCTACGATGGGGTTCGTCGACTCGCGAAAAAAAACCGGAGACAAACAACAACCTTCCACTTCCTATATTACAGCGCAACTTCTCCCTGCATACGCCTATATCCATACGCTATATAACCGCGTCAGAGATACGCGACACACGCGCGCGCACACCTGCACGCAGAGGCGAGCGTCTTATCGATTATCAGAGAGCTGCGCTCGTTGATTTTTCTATTTTTTTTTTCGCGGGCTCGCCTTATCGCAGCGCGTAATCTAACGCGCGCGGGGATTTCGATCGGTGATCAGTATCGCCGATCTTCGGCACGACAAGTTCGCTGCGCTTCTCTCGCTCCGTCGACGATTATTAATATCTATCGCGAGAGGGAGAAAGAGAGAGGGCTCGCGAGTTTATCGGGCGGGAATAAGTGATTTCACTTCCGTCGTGTAGTAGCAGCAGCGGCGGCAAGTGCGTGAAAGCGCGCGCGCGGAGGCAAATAAAGGAAGAGACTCGGCACGGAGGCGTCTCTCTCTCTCTCTCTCTCTCTCTCTCTCTACTCTGGATAACACGTGGGTATAAGGTGTATGTAAGAACAGTATTGCCTGAGCCGCGAGGCTAAATTTATCTGGACTGATAATCGCGACCACTTTTTACGAGGACGGCGAGGTTCGGAGCTTTAATGTTGGGAGTGTGTTACAAGTGCGCTATAGGTTCGTGGGATTGAAAAATATGATGCTTCGAGGGTCTAGTTTCGCGGGGTTGGTTGGTTCCTGTTTGGTGGGCTCATGGATTTTCGGATCTGTGCAATTTTGCGGTGCTTGTGATCTGGTTTGAAATTGAAATTTTTTAGTTTTGTTTTACTTGATCAATGTCAACGTCAATGGAGTAAGCGAGTCTGAGTTTTACTGGGATATCTTTTCACTTTGGTTTGCGGCAATTTTTAGGCATGAAATCGCACCGCAGTTCGAAAATTTGCAATCTGTAGTAATCAACGGATTCAAATCTTTTCGATACGAGTATTTGATATTTTAGAAACGCACGATTCAATTAATGTATTATCGGTTAAGTGAAAAAGGAATTCTTAACATTTGCCAAGAAGAACGTTGTACATTTTTATAAAAAATTCACAAAGTGGACACACGCGGATTAATTTTAGAAGACATTCAAAATACTGCTCGAAAATTTTATCTCAATAGCACTTGATCCTCTTCGTCAAAACATTCGCAATATTTAAAAATAGTCTCTTGTCGTCAATAATATCTGTATAGATCACGTAACGTGATGTTCCCAACACGGCCTATATCGGTCTAAAATATCCAGACTATTTGTTTTTCACTGTCTTTCCTATCCAGTTACCTCAAATTAATCGTCTATTATTTTACAGGTCGAGCTCTACAATCACTGCCAGTCAGCCAAAAAATACCACACACGCCGAAAACCATGCAAATACTCGTCCATCGGTCTCCCCTCAAACCGAAATTCCTTTGCCCGATATAAATATAAAAAACGTGAAGAGGAGGAGGAGGAATCGGCAAACCGCACCTCTGCGTACGGAGCGAGACAAAGGGGGACGCAGAGGCGTGTGTGTACAGACTGCAGCGATGAGCGACACGCGTCGATTGACGAATCCGACCTTGCGGATCAGCGGGCGCATCGAGGGCAGCGACACTTTCGGCGAGGACGTGGCTGCCAGCTCGACTCAGACAGGACAAGCACCTTTCGGCTGGCTCAACGGTCTCTTCGGCTTCCTGCGATGCAGCCGCAGACGCAAGGAGTGGCATGCCAGCGAGAGGACCACTTCGTCGCAGCTCGCAGTTTCCAGCGCCTTCATCCTCAGGGTAATTAGCTTCTTTTATTCGTCGTCGATGGATTGGTTCCATTCTCGTTTGCGGTATTTCTCTACATTTTTATACAATGAAAAGAAGCATAAATCAAAAGCCAAGTGTAACTATGTATCACGAAAGATTATGCCATAAAGATTCGTGGAACAGCTCATTCTGTTTTTCCAGATCAACTTCAAAGTACTATTATTGTCGACTCTTTTGAAGTACCTTATCAATCTTCTGTTTGTAAAAAAGTGCGGGGTATATCTGTTTTATCTTTATCCGGAGAATACCTTCGTATACACTGCATCGTGAACTTTTTGAATAAGTCCTACAATCGTCGATAGAGATAATGAGTAGGTAGTACAAAAGCACGGAAAGATAGGCGAGCAGAGAAAAAAGCGAGGATCGACCGATTTTCTGATAAATACAGTTTTATGTAGCGCAGCGCAGGGAAGCACGTGTTGCAGCTCACTAGTCACGCAGAACGAGTCAGTAGTGAGATATCATAATTGAAGGTAATCGATGAGGGACTCCGGTACGTTAGAAGAAAAAAGTGAAAGTGCTGGAATTAAGAGGTATCGCGATCGGCCGTTGAGAGAATCGGATTATTTTCGAGAATCCGCGACTTCCGTAGGTTATGTAATTGAAAACAATTTAAAATGTTTTTTTTTGTCAGTAACGCGAACTCGCGATTCCCAACGAGTATAATAATTTATTTTCCAATTAATCTTAATCGTTTCAGAAAAATCCTCAGGAAATCAATTTCAACTGGCTCGCTCCCAATGCAGTATCAGACGTCTTCAAGGTTAATCAATCATTCAATCGTTCATCAATATCTTACACACGTACACTTTACTCGACAGAATTTTAAGATTCTGATCGCCCGGAATCCCTTCTAATTAAGCAGAAAAACAACAGTTATTACACCACAAAAAAACATAACACGCCCGTACATTATCAGCTTGCACAATCCGATGCGCAGCATCGTCTCTTATCTCTAAATGCATAATGTCATCCGTACGCACACACACACGTATAAATATACGCGCCACAGTTCTGACGATGCACGTGTCCGTAGATTCTGTTGGTGTTTCCACGGGCGGACCAGCAGTCCGAAATACTCGCCGGCGTCGCTCAAAAATTGGGCTGGACCGTCTCGGAGGCGAGGAATGCGGAAGAGGCTGTCGTACTGTTTCGCACGTGCTGTCACGATCTGGCGATCGTCGACCGCAGGGGCGGCGCTGTACGATGCCAAGAAGCTGACCAAGTTTGCAGGTCGTGTATGTTTGCGTTCTGCATGTAAATGTTAATGCTCGGCGACGGCTGTCGCGTGTCGCAGCTTGGAAACGTTATGTGGATTTCGACGGCACAATGTTGTCGATGACAATTGAGGATTTTTCTTTTCTTATTGACGCTAGCTGTAATGGGTCTTTTATCTGCAGCAAAAATAACATTTATAATTAGATGACGCAAATATTTATTTTTATGATGTATTCTGAATTTTGATAACGCTTTCTTATCTGGCTTAGAATATATTTATGACTTATTCAAATCGCTTTAATTTAATTAATTAATTTAAAAGATAGCATCAGGCGGAGAAATACGCGCATTCGTTTGACAATTTTGAATTCTTGCAGGACGTTGATCGAGATGAAGAGTGCAAAGCGTTGCAGCATCGTAGCTTTGGTTAAGAAGTCGTAAGTTCACTAATGTATTACAGTAAGGAATGATTTTTGCGATCTATTTCACAAATCGTGAAACTTGAATGTTACTGCAGGTTCTTTACTGCTCCGCACAAAGAAGAACTGGTGATCCTACACTTGCTGAACATAGGCTACAATAGGGTACGTATACTTCCATACATTCTCTCGCAAGTTGACACGACACTCATTTCTCACACAAACATCAGCACAGCACCCTTTTCAACGACGATCCCTTCCATCAGTGAAACCATAATTATTTTTCTGCATATTACACACGCAAAAACTCAATTGCACTGGGGGCAACGAAAAACATTCCGAACAAGCCCACACGAGACTGTAATACAGTCCACCGCTCATATTTTGCAAACACAGGCGCTAATGGAATGCTCGCACGAGGGGATCTTGATGAATGAGCTCATCGGTATCTACGCGAGCGAGAGTCAGCCGAAAAGCCAGCTGGCCGGTGCTCAGCTGCTCTACCTCGCGGTCGATAAGTGTCGAGATATCATCCACGTGACTAACGATCAGCACGTCATCCAGGTGAGCGGGTATATTATAGTATGCGCCAGTCGATTTGAATCATCATAAATAATAATTTTAGCGACGAAAGTAACTCATTGTGTCTGTTCAAGTTCGCGAACAAGGCGAGCGAGAAGCTGCTGGGATACAGACAGGACGAGTTGCTGGGAAAGAGTCTGGAGGAATTCGTAACGAATGGTCACTTTGCGCTAATGGATCAGCAGCTACAGAAGGGCCGGGAATTCGAGGGGAATTTTCACTGGAAGAGGAAACTCAAGGGATTGATAAACGTTAATTGCAGGATTGTGCCGATGAACGTTCCCGGAAGGTATGTCTTTTGATTTTTTAAAGTCGTGAAATCTCGCAAGTATATCAGCATGCGATTTCTGTTTATAGCAAGACTGCGTTCTACTTGTACCTATACGATACCTCGACCAGTCTAGAATCGTTTCCATCGAGTGGGAGCTTTCAACACTTGCAACCGCGACCGAGCATTCAATCAACGTTTGATCGACGCTCGTTCGAATTGCACCACCCAGGCAGTAAAGTTATTAAACACTCTCAATTTTGCCCGATAAACAAACGATCGAACTTCTCTGACGATGCGCTATTGTTACACAGAGCCGAGGCGATCTATTGTGGCGAAATTGCACAACTTGCCATTGGAAGCTCCGATTACAAAGATAATCACGCTATTGACTCAAGCTGCGGAAGACGCCATGGACCCAGACGTGAAATTTCAGATTGTATCGGTTCGTACAGCGCACGCAGATAAATTATTTGCAATTCACGCGAACTACTTATGCAATCATTTTGATGCGGTATATAACATTCGACGCTGCGTTGATTTGTTTTTTAAACAGGCTATTGAGATACTGAAAGGCACGGAATTGTACTCCCCGTACTTCAGGGACGACATTCTATCTGAATCCGATCCTATCAAGTCAGATTTCTTGGGAGCTTTGATATCGGTAAGCTATATTCGAACTTTTTTTTGTTTGCATACAAGTATCGAACGATTTGTATTTTTATTACAAAAACCACGTTAGGTCTCTCCTGTCAACGATACTCGCAAATCTTCGAGCATGTCTTTCGGAAGACATTCTGCTATTATGAAGATTCTCAACGCCAATCAGCACCAGCAGATGAATGCAAAATTACTGAAGAGTCCCCGAGGCCCACAAGAACTCGAAGACCTACTCGAAACTGGCTTTGAGTGGAATTTCGACATCTTCAAGCTGGAAACTTTGACGAACAGTAGGTGCGCGCATATCCTCACGACGATTTTTCGATTAAAATTACCAAGCTTCGCAGTGAAAGTTGAATAAATCATTGAAATTATCTCTTCTAGGCCGCTCTACTATCTCGGCATGACTTTGATGAACCACTACAATGTAGCGGAGCGTCTCGAGTGCGACGAGCGCACGCTGCAGAATTGGCTGACGATAATCGAGGCTAATTACAACAGCCACGTGAGCTACCACAACTCGACGCACGCCACCGACGTGCTGCAGGCCTGCGCTCGGTTCATGCGCTCCGACAGAATACAACAGATACTCGATCCTCTGGATGAGGTAGCGGCATTACTCGCCGCCGCGGCTCACGACATCGGCCATCCAGGCAAATCTAGGTGAGTCTTTGCTTGTTTGTTTGAAAACGTCTAATATGAAAAAGTACTATGACGAAATTATGTTTGATATTGCAGTCAGTTCCTGTGCAACACAAGCAACAAACTGGCTATTCTTTACAATGATTTAACGGTTCTCGAGTCCCACCACTCGGCTCTTACTTTCAAAGTTACGCTATCCGATGACAACGTCAATATTTTCAAGGTTTGACAATACGATGCTATACTATACATTAAATAAATCTCTTTCAATCTGATTGTACAAATACCCCCACTCCAGAAACATTATTTTTGCAGAATCTGCACGCGGACGTGTACAAGTCCATGAGGCAGAACATAATAGACATGATCCTAGCCACGGAGATGACCAAGCACTTCGAGCACCTCGCCAGGTTCGTGAACCTCTGCAGCAACAGGATCGGCGACTCTGAAAATGGGGTAGAATACTTTACAATTTATTTTCAAACGTCTCTCACAATCGCGTCAACTGTAGGTATATGATTTCCCTCTACAAATTCACCCGCGAAAGGTTCACTCGAGCGTGTCGCAAGCTTGCCTCGATAATTCTATAGAATAACAATTGCGAAAGCTCTGCTCGTGATCCCCGTTCGTCAATTGCGATCAAACACTGAAGAAAAAAAGATGCAGGTCTTCGAGAGCAGGGGCTTCACTGGTGCTACCGCTGTCGCAATTGGTCGTGATTCTCGGTGTGTAATTGCTCCGCGTGCACTTTGCATATCGAGGAGCGTGTGCGATGTCGATGTTCTCTTCGTATGGGAAAAAGCGTCGATCTCGAGAGAGAACTAAGTCGACGGGATGTGAACGTGATGAGATTGCCGTTGACAGTACGAATAAAGGCGATGACTCATTAGAGTGAAAGATGTCAAAATTAATTTACGGAAAATTCGTTTATGTTTTACGATGCGTGAAATTTTTAATATGATAGCAAGAAACCAGTTGAGAAATTAAAAAGTGTGAGCTATGCGAAAAAAATCGCGGCAAGAATAAAAGGAGGAGAATCTTAAAAGAGGGAGACTCACTACTGTTGCAGGCTTTCGAAGAGGACATAGTCGATACGTCTGCGTTTCTGCTTCCGGAGAACGTGACTCTGACAAAGAGAATGATGATCAAGTGCGCCGACGTCTCGAATCCCACGCGACCATTCAGACTCTACGTGGAATGGACGAGGCGCATCGCCGAGGAGTACTTCGACCAGGTAACAATTATCCTCCTTCGTTTGTCCTCCTTCTTCTCTTCCTTCATCTCCTACTTCCCTCGTGGCTTCAATAGTACTCTTACTTTCCAATGTTGTCTCCTTTCCTTTTCGTTTCGCCGACCGCTTCTCTTTGACGTCTACTTTGTGTTATCTCTAGAAACAGAATGTTACGTTAGATATGATGTACACGATCAAACGAAAGTTTTTAAAATTGAATTAGTTGCATCTTGTGGAATAAGTAGATCATATCTGGCATTGGTAAGACGATGCGTCGCGTAGAAATATTTTCAAAGAAAAATCCTCTTGTATGTTTACAATCATAAGAATTTTTAACTCAAATCTTATACAATGCATTTGCATTTTTGGCACATCGACAGACCGACGAGGAGAAAAAGAAAAAGCTGCCGGTCGTGATGCCGATGTTCGACCGGGCCTGCTGTTGCATACCCAAATCGCAAATCGGATTCGTCGAATACATCATCAATGATATGATGGAAGCGTGGGATGGTGAGTTTTTTTGATTACATACAAGCAAAGCTACAAAGCTGGTAGGCCCTAAGATGAATCATACATTATGATCCGAAAGCAATGCTACCGTTTTTAATGAGAAACATTACTATTTTCAGCGTTCATAGATATGCCGGAAATGGTCGGATACATGAGCGAAAACTACATGAAGTGGAAGGAATTAAATGTGAGTTTATGCATGTATGCTGAGTCGATAGATAAAAAATATGACGATGTTATTAATTCATTAATATTATTATTTCTAATCCGATTGCAGGAACAAGGTATAAATACTCTCGAAGATGTTATAAAACTCCAAGAAACTCCGGAATTGAAGCTTTATCGAAAAGAAGTTTCAAGCTAGAAGTCATGTTCTTATAGATATAGAAACTAGTGTGTAAGTCTTGTAAATAATTTATTAAATACAAATTGTTTTCAATCCAGTTTCATGGTATAACGTAGAGTATATCGCTATGTCGCTTCAATAATCGACACGTACAACGATTACGCAGATATTTCTCACGTCGGTGCGAGCTTGTATGTTTTAAATTGACATTTCGTGTCGCACGCCTATAGCCGCTTTCGTTTCGTTCAAGTGCGCACGATCGAAAGCGGTCAGCTCAGTTTTGCGCTCGATCACGTGCGCGTGTCAATGTTGAAAAAAAAACCCGACAGATGTACCCATACAGTATTTTATTTTTACTTGCGTTAAATCCAGCACAATATTACGTATTTTCGCTCTGATCGCTCAATTGAACGGATCAATAATAATGAAAATCCAGCTCCGAGTATCTCGCAGCAGATAAAATAGCTTCGACGCTCGCCAGCGAAAAAATAGCTTTTGCGTAAGAAAATCAGTAAATCATCGACGTGAAACAGCGCAGTGACAGACCGGGTGAAGAAAATAAATGAAAACGAGCAGTAACGTCAAAGCGCACCCCAACGCGTTATATACAGGTATACATCGCAAGTGGGACAGCTCGCTATCGAACGGAAAATCTCAGTGCCGCGAAACACAGCCGTGAATCATCGACATTGAGCGTCTTGCGCAATACGAGATTTGCCACAGATGCCGGGGGAGAGACAGCGTGCACAAGCTCGACGAACAAAGACGACGACTAATGAATTAATCGCGCGTGGAGTATAGTATAAAGAAATGGAACTGCGATGGATAACCAATGAAATTTGATTGCCAATAGTTGCTGCCGATCTCGATCGCTGCTGCGCTATTCGGAAAATGCCCGTATAGAAGAAATATTTTTTAACAGATTCGACAGTTGGAAATTCCCATAGTCTCGATGAAGCGTGAGTGCGCGAAAGATAAATGGATTGAGCAAGCACTCATTGGATATTATACATCGATAAAATAATCGTAATCTTCTAATCATATCGCAGATTATCGGCGTTGCTCCAGTCAACATAACAAAAAAGCTATCCAGTTATAGCGATCGAGAACAAGCCACGATAGCGAAGATTCTAGGATTCTCACAGAGCTGCCGCATCAGGGACGATTTTTCAAAGCCATCTCTTGGTCCCAGCATAACGAAAGCAACAAAAAACGCCGCAGCCAAATGAATGCACACCAGACTCACACACGCAAAAAGGAGCTCTCGAGAGGAACAATGAAGGCTCCTGCACATACTGCGATGGCACGCGGTGGAAAATCGACTACGAGAACGGCATCAACCTCCAGCGCCAGAATGACAATAGACGGATAACGCGATCTCGGCTCTCTACTGCGTTGCATTATCACGATCCAAGCGCGCTATGTACACAAGATCGGTGTATATAATGCGTGAATCCAAGGAGCGCGAGCTTTATCTGGGTTAATCGTGGTGCGCCCATCGTTACGTGATGACGATTATTACCGAGTAATGACTCTGCCGAGGAGGTCGAGCTTCTTCTCTTACTCTCCGTCTGTAAAAATACGATTATCGCACGACGAAGAGACGATTGTCTTTTTAATTCGTGGAACGTCGGCGCGATCGTGGAAAGATTCTGTTATAGGATTTTTATGGTCATAAATTTCCAACATGCGACCATTCCGCATCGATTGCCTCGCACTGCTCCTCTTGCACGGTGATTTATAATGACCGAAGCCGCACGATAAATTAACCGCGCGAAAGCCTCGCGTCGCCTCCGACGAAATAATAAGACGCGCGGGGAGTGTGTGTGTGTGTATGTGTACACACCCCGTGAAATATTCATCCGCGTAAACAGAAAGAAATCACCAAGGCAGATGACGGACAAAGCAGCGAGAGGGAGAGCTGGAAAGAAAACGCGTGGGCATCGGCAAGCGCGGGGCGATAATTCAAAGGCGCACGTGGAATGCAGATCGGTGTTTGCTCTCTGAGTGAGACGACAGAGGGGAAGAGAGAGACTGTGGAGACGAAAAAGAAGAAGGTCTCGTTTCAGCGACGATGTCACCCACCGCCGAGAGCGAGACGCGCCTCTTCGCTTGCAAATTCGAGTTCTATTCTTCGTTTTCGCGAGCGCACGTCGCCTACAATGCTTATATGTGTGTGTGTGTGTGTGTGTGTGTATATATATATATATATATATATATATATATATACACTCGTTGTTGCTTTCGTTCTCATTCCCGGCGCCTGTGCCCTCGTCCCTCACTTTCGTTTACCTTCGTCTCGCTCACTCATCAGCCGCGAGCTTTGACGTGTGCGTTCATTTCGCGGAGGGGAAACCTCTGCTGCAGTGGTTCATATGTGTGTTGAATACTCGTATGATCTGTAAAACACTTTGCGCAACCAGTTCGGATCGAACATAATTGAAAAAAATGGATAATTCATGCGGAGAGCTCGGGTGAACCGATCGAATTTTTAATCTGATCGAAAAATTCGATCCGACTAATACTTTTATACATCAGCTGTGTACGTTCTACATGGAGTCAGCGATGCGAGAACAGCGAGTTTGATGACTTTTTAATCTCGTTTCCCGCGTTTGGATATCTTTATGCACTTGTGCGACTTTGCATAACAATATTAACACACTTGTTCATTACACGTATAAATTTTTCGCTTTTAATCCAGCCTGATTCCACTCATATTATATTGTATGTATCAAAATGCTGATACGATTTCATTTCCAAATTACAGACGCACATCTCGAACGTGACCTTTGAAAATCGCAATCTTATAGCACACGCGACGCACTCGTGGCATCAGTTGCGCGGGAAACTCGTAATCTCACGAGCTCGCGATTATGCACGAAATTTCACTATAGCGCTCGTATTTTCATCAAGGCGACGATCGTCAGAGCGCCTCGTGCGAGCCGTAAATAATAACAGTACACACCCGCGTCTGCGCTCTAATTGAGCGCGGGAAGCCGACAAACACTCGCGCGACGATTCTCTCTCCCATCGTCGCGCCGCATATAATACGCGCGACTTTTTTGCGCATAAAAGTCGAGGTACGCGCGGCCGCGAAATGAATTAAGAATCGCGGCGCTTTCAGACTCATTAGGCAAATGCGAAAGGGGAAAAAATGTGATCGAGCGACGAGCTGTCTCCTGCACTACGCGTGCGCTGTTATAAAATGTAGACGTGTAATTAAGGCTGCAAGAAACAAACGTTTTCATCCGTCGAGACGAAGAGTCGCATGGGCGAAAGGAGGACGTGTGCGTTTGGAGGAAAAAACGTTCCATTTTTGGAGCTTGTGTGAATCGGCGTTTGTTCCATTTAGTTCTTCGATGCTTCGTGTGATATGAAGATTCGTTTGCTTCGCGTTGGCATGATTTTCATTACGTAAGCTCGATATCACGCAGCGTCGAAAACAGTAGCTGCTCGTTCATGTATACTTTGTTGGCGTTGCATGCATGAAAAATAGTTTTAACGCCGAGGATACCGTATGTGCGAAAGTGCAATACGGAACTATCCGCAGTAGAGGCTTCGTATATTATAGGCTTATTAAATGTATCAGCGCACCATTGTTGAATTTCATTGTTATCGCGACTGCAGCTGCGTGTAATCTAAGTATTCCGTTATTTTATTATGATGCTACTATGTGCCTGTTACGCAATTACAGTTTAATGAATGCAGGCTCTCCGTTAGATTTGTTTATTGACAGGTAGTCCTCTTCTCGAGACACGCATCCGCGCTTCCACTGTGCAACATAAAAATACACATTAGAGTATGCGCTAAAATTTCAAATTTTAAATGAAAATCAAAGAAGAGCAAGACGACGCATTACATCTAATTCCAGACCATCGTCTCGCGAACCTACAAAGCTCCCAACTTTAGCTATCAACCAAGATCCCGAGTGGTAGAACTCTCAAACTTATTAACATCTCGCTACCCGCGCGTCTCCTCGCTCCTTCCGCAGAGCTTGTGCATGCAAAACTCGCGCGGTTGATGCACTCGCGAAACAATCGCGGACGCTCGGGTTACTTGCGGGAGACGCCGCGTAGCGCATTATACGAGACGCAGCAGTCTAATGACCGACCGCTACTCGCGGCCCACGCGAGGATGTGTGCAGCGAACGAGAGCCGCAGGGGAGTATCGCTTGCCGCATTTTCACTTGTTCGCGAGCTCAAGAACTGACGGATGAGATGACAGGTGCCGGGGACGTTGCTCGTTTCTCATGACGTTTGCTGCGCGAGGCGGGCGCAACGAACTTGACGCGCGACGTTGATGCATGGGTGATTTGCTTTTTTGGTGACAGTGTATACGTGATACCTGATTTTTATGTTGGAGCTACGCAAACGGTGCTACCTTATCTACATCTCGTTAATGCTGATTCCTGCTCCTGTTATCTGGCAGCCAGCTTTACACGGCTGTGTGCGTGCTCGAAAGAGTCAGATGTAGTAGTCTTATGAAAGGTGGTTTACTGGCTATCAAACGTATGAAGACGTCGATGTCGCTATCTTAAAAAGAACAAACCCAAATCTAAGAAGTATATAAGAATTGAATAATAATGTACATTATATGAATTATTTTAAATAGGTGCATTGTATAAAAGCTGATACTCGTTTAGAAATCAGTTGAAAATGCGTGACAGGTGACGTTTTTCAAACTGGTTTGAAAGAAGTAGATAGGTCTAGAATTCCAAACCGTTTGAGTACAGTTTATCAGGAAAGTAAGAGATAGAAGAGAACACCTTACCTCTGATTTTCATGATCCACAACTTACTTAAAAGAACGTTTGGGATTTGCCTAGTCAAAGTTCTTGGCAATACTTAGTATCAACAGAATTGATGATCTGACCAAAAGCCGACGCATCAGTAGGTTGGTTTGCGTCAAGCGTCCAATTTCTCGAACTCACGTTTTGCTGGTTCATTATTTTGATGTCTGTGATCTCTGTGTGGTACAAAAGTGTGATAAGATGATCATTTAGAGATCATGAGAGCCAAATTTCGGGTGAATGTAACATGCGAACAGATAGTGGTCATCCAGATATATTGACAAGTTTATTAATGAGTTAGTAACGCATGCATAAAAGTCGATGACAAACAATGTCTAAAAATGCTCGCGGTTTAAATGTTTTACTTGAATTTTCAACAATTTATAAAATCAAACGTAGCTAGTCCTCAGTAACATGGTAAACGAATATACTCCTTTCATTATTCGAGAAAAGAACTCGATATTAATGACGCCCAAAGTGCCGATAGAAAGTTTCAGCGGTTTCTGCATCCTCAATTGCATCAGCACGGTTTGCCGAAGCTCGGAACTTTTTAATTCCCCAAAAATGGAACAGCAGAAATCGCTTTGCAAAAGAGCGTCGGCCAGTGCTAAGCTCCTCGTGGACACCAACTCTCCTGCCAAGCTGATCATGAAAAGTTGCACGATGCACGTTCCTGCCATTATGGACATTTGGTTTGCCATCGCCGAACTGTTGCTCTATATAATAGGAAATTAAATTTGTCATTTTGTGTTTACAGGTCGAATACAATGGATAATAATCGAAGCATTACTGATAGAATTGTAAAAACGGAGAAGCAGAGCGTGCCCGACAGCAAAAAATACTGTGTGAATAGCGCTCCCGTCAAAAGATTGCATATGCTTTCGCCGTAATCGAGTATCGTGCAATGCTTTCTGATGATGCATCGGAGAAATTCACCTCTGCTCTTGTATTTCTCGCTCAACGTTGCATCATCGGCTCGATGCCTTTCGAACAGTAGGCATTCGAAGCGTTGCAGCTCTTCGCACAGTTTGAAGATGAGTATCATGGACAAGCCATCGGTCGCTATGATTATGAACAAATACAAGAACAGCTGAGCGCAATGGAACCCGTAAAAAAATTCATACCTGCAGCGAGTAAATAAAAGGAAATAAGGAGAACGATGAAAAATAAGTATATAAGTAACAATAAATAAAAGGGCAGTATCTTCACCATGGGCTAACGAATAAACTGGCTTGGATTATTGTCTGCGCAGGATAAGTGTTGACTTGTGAAATTATTGGTAGAAAACAGTACGCAACCGATATAAAGCCATAAATCCGCATGTGATATTTGAGAACTCCATCTCGAGTACGCCGCCAGGATCTTATGATTTCGAGGTCATTGTCATTTTCAAATTTCGAAGTTTCTTCTAACTTTAGTGTTTCCATTATCACTTTCATCATTCTTTTTCTAGGTAATCGAATTGATGCTCTTATTATAAATATAATTCAAATCTAATACAAATGATTGAATTAAATTATAACAATTCAAAGTCACCTATTATGCACGAAGGGTATAAGCTTAGACGCTGCTGCAGCGAATCCAATAAAATCCGTCAAAAACCTGGTTAAGAAACATTCTTATATTGATCTTTTCATCCCCTTAAATTGATATTACTTAAACTTACTGAGGTATATTATCGGGCGTGGCAATGGCAACAAGACCTGCAAATACGAGCAGGCACATCATTAACATATTGAACCAAATAAAGTAAAGCTTCATCTGGCTAAGTTTCGGTTTATGTTGATATTCCTTAGGCCAAAGGCCGCAGATCCATAAGAAGATCTTGCGAGACTCAAGTACCTCTATCAAACCCATACTGAAAAATAAGTTTTCTTATTTACTAAAATAATTTGAGTTGTTGTTAATTTTAATCAGGTATCTGTTCAAATTTATTGCGAAATTATTTTGTAAAACAAAATAAAAATAAAATCAAACAATTTTATGACTGAATAAGTATAAGTACACAATTGTAAATAGTCGATAAAAGATGGTATCAGTGCTCGGGATTGCCCATGTCAGTGTCCAGATTGTGCGCTACGTAGATTTTGGCCCATTAATGTGATCATCAGTCATGAATTAAGTCAAGATTAGTCGTCGATGACGGGTAATCTGCATACGGAGTATATTAAAGTCAAATTTATCTACAAGAAAACAAAATCAGATTAAGAACCAAATGAATAAAATATTTTAAATAAATATGAACAGGTGATTTATTTTACTTTATTTCACTTTAAGTGGCATATATTATATCTAGCTGGCAATTATACTCTTTCTATCTCTCAAACAGCGTAGATCTACGTCAGCGAAGGTTCTTTTGGATCCAGTGCTTATGACCATGACTATACGAGTTTGTTAAATTTCCTCAAACATCAAATTATCAAAATATTTACTTCACTATTATTTTCATCATAATATACATTCCAATTAGATTAACAAGCGTTTCACTTACGTTTTACATGCTGATGCTATCGCTTGATGTATTCTGAAAATGAAGGAATTAATCTTCTTTAATTATAATATTGTACTCACTGGAAACGAAAAAAATCTCTTGACGAGAAGACAAGAATTTTTCGAACCGCAGAGTATTCACACCAGCCGTCTTGATCAACAAACAGTTCCGTGCTCTATCTCCAACTGCGCCAGAATTACGCCTCTGGTTTACAGTCTGACCCCTGAAACCTCCGCGCGATCATTGTCCCTCCCATCTCGACATTTAGAATTCTCTTTGGAAAGGGATTTGAAATGAAAAAAGCCGTGAAATATTAAACGAGAAGTCTCGCAAAGTACATAGCTTTATAACATACCGCGGCAAAACTATCGAATCGAAGTACTTTATACGCAATGTACTTAAATCATATACTCTGTTTCACGTAACGCGGAATTATATTCAATTCTCTTTGTTGGCTCGAGATTGTGCTTCCCGTTGTGTGCTTAAAACAGATTTTACCTATAATACGTTTCTAAGTATTACACGCGTGTGCTGTAACTAAAATATGCACTATGCGGCCCCTTGTTATAGCACAGCTGGCGTTTCTCGATGCGGATAATAATTACGCATTCTCTTGGAGGAATATTCGAGGGAAGATTATAAACTACTTCTTCGAGGGTGGCGATCAAGCTATTTAATAATAATTAGTGCGGACGATACCGATGCGGTCTGCAGTGTATGCTTTCGATGCAGACAGTGTAATACAAGTCTTCAGAAGATGAGGAGCTGCTCGGCTATTGCATTAAACGAATACCTCCAAGTGCTGTCGTAGATTCCGAGATTTTTATGTAGAACTATGATGTATATTTATCATATATTTATACTATAAGATCTAGATTTGTATGGGATTATAAAACCATTGGACGTGGATTTTAAACATAAGGCCTGTCTCTTACAAAGTATTTATTATCACAGCATATCAATTGTGAACGAATATTAAAAAAGGATCAACGTTATTGTAATATTGATTCTAGATATAATCAATATTATACAAAGGCCTTTCTATAATTATTGTATCGTCAATCATGTCCTGCATATAGACGTCGAAAACAGCAAAGTGAACAAGAAAAAAATTATTTTTGACCCTGCTTTAATTGATTCTTAGCCATTTGCTGTTATTGGTTTTATTTCCAACAATCAAACCCCCTACCATGTTCCTACTGATGCAGCTTGTAAACCAGTCATGCGGAACACCGTCGTCACGTCGTCCGCTAAAAAGTAATCCCACGTGGTTTTTGGAGTGTAGGTACGCCATAACGCCCATAACGCCCAGTACATGCTGCAATCCGCATAACCTCAAAAACGATACGTTGCATCATACACTGCGCTGCGAGCCGCAGTGTGTTGTGCTGAGCTCGCGCTGAGTGGACTGCGGCGATGAGTAACGAAGCTCACGTGTCTCGATATTTTCTTGCTAATATTTTTTGTTACGATATTGTTTATTATCACGTTCAAAAGGAAACATGAAGTTCTGCGCGACATCATTGACGCGATGCACGCCTCGGCTGGGAACACTGACGGAGATCGAAAGGCTGCCTAATCTGTCTTTTGAAACGCCTCTGTTGCTTCTGTATACAAGAGTAACGTCAATAAAAACTGGATTAAATCTTTCTTACTCATCGATAGCATGGGTTAGTTGACCAAGTGTGCTTAATCAAAGGGCGTTATTTTCAGAGAGGCAGCGTCCCACATTTGAGCAAGGATGTGTTCAAAAGGTTGACAGAGGAGCAGCAGTTTTTGTTGACATCGCTGCCGTCGACTATTTTCATGACGGATTTCGTCAAGCAGTTCGAATCCTTCAATGATTATGTCAGCATGCAGGTCAGCATACACAGCACGATAATCGTTTTATCTCCATCTTATTTAATTATACTGTATGATGACGCGAAAATGCAATTGTAGGAATACCCATTTTTCTTGAGTATTCAAGACCCATCGGAAACTACGAATTCAGGTTATCAAAAAAACCAATCCATTGCTGTGTGGTCCAGGAATGGAAGATCCACGGTCACTCCTGATAGATATATGAATATAGCAGAAATTTTTAAACCAGATATGTACGTTACCTTGTGCGATGGGGATACGGATCAAGATAGTAGCTCAAAGCGAATTAGCAAAACCATAGAGAGGAGCAAAGTGTTGTTTGAAAAGTGCCTTACACGACATTTGGCCTCTGATATACTGAAGAACAAGGGTTTCCTAGGCTCCATTGAGGGCGGGTACAATCTTCAGGCCAGAGAGAAATCCATAAAGTATATGGAAGGTAAACCACTTCTTGGATACATGATTGATGGACTACACAAAAATGGTATTGAAGTACAAAATATTAGCATAGATCAAATTAAACCTGTGATTGAACATTCTCTTGTAAGTATAAGCATTAACTTAAAATACAATACAATTGACTCTGTGACATTAGTTTACTGTATTTTGTAAAATTATTTTCATCTGCAGAATTTACTTCCCATGGATAAACTCCGTGTTCTGATGGGTTGTTGGAACCCACCAACCATTTTAGATTTAGTTGACTTGGGCATAGATGTATTTGATTCCTCGTATTCATTTTTAATGACAGAACAGTCAAAAGCCTTAACTTTCTTATGCAATGATTGTAAACATGGAGAAAGAAGTGCCTTGATAAATCTTTCTGAGAAAAGGTAAAATAACTCATTTATTTGGTTGTTCAAATATTCTATAGCTTTTCAGAATGAATAATAAATGCATCATTGATTTCAGATATGTAGAAGATTTTGAACCTATCTGTAAAGCATGTTCATGCTTAACTTGTAAAAACCACACCAAAGCATATATAAATCACCTCATACAGACCAAAGAATTACTAGCAGAGGTACTCCTGATGATGTATGTATCAACTTTATTAAAAAATTATAAAATATAACGTTTCTAGATCTTGATTTGTAATATACCAACATCTATTCTTCTAGACACAATACTCATCATTACATGGAGTTCTTCAAAGCTATCCGGCAGCATATAAAAAATGGAACTTTTCACGAATTTCGAAATAAAATTTACGTGAAATTTTCGCAGATGATTGAACAATCATGATTTTTCAAATAAAGGTATTTTTAATATAAAAAATAATATATCTCTATCATTATTTACAATTTTTTCAGTTTAGCAAAATTATTTTGTACAAACTAAACCTTCTTTTAATCTGAAGTTTATAAAAGACTACAATTCTACTCCCTGTCCCCATTTTATCCTTCTTTATAGAAACTTCATATTATTGATTTAGACCTTTTCACTCTTTTGTGGACAATAGCATGATTACAAATATATAGAGATTAATAGCAAATACAAAAAGTCTAAATTATCATAATTCAAGATGTTTGTATTTGTCCAAAATAATTTCAAAAAACGTGTTTATGTTATTATCCTAAGCTACTACTCAGGTAAAAAGTTAGGATCTAAGTAGTTGTACGAGGTAGTACTGAAGTTTTGCGGCAGGTAGTCCGCGTCATAGCATTGCGAGTACTTGGGTGGTCGAACTGCCGTGAGCGTGTGAGTCGACGGATGAATTGGGTCTTCAGCCTCGAGTTGAGCAATGGCACAGTCCGAACACAAATCAACCTCGTCTGGACATACTTCACAATGCCATCTTATGCCCTTCAAAGGATCTTCGCAGCAAATATAACACTGCATAGTTTTAATAGGGAGAAAAAATATATTAGAACGACAAAGGCATTAGTGAATTTTGGTAAATTTAATGAATGAATAGTTTTAAAAATATATCAACCTTGTATCCAAGATTATGATAATTTGAATCTTCATTATCTGTATCCTTTTCGACTTTAACTTGCCGCAATAATTCGATTTGCCTTTGTTCAGGATTTTCCTCTGGAACACTTGTAGCAGGCGTTGAATCATCCTAAGAAAGAGAGAGAAATGTGTTATAGAGTATTTTTGTAAATTAGCAATGACAACCATATTTCTGATTAACTCACAGAAATCATCAACTCTTCTGTAATAGGTTCCTTTTTGATTTCATCAAGAAGTTGTTCATGAGGAAAAAATGTTGACTTTTTAAGCAAAGATTGATTTCTGTAACGACTAGTACTTTTTCTCAGTTCACTTTTGACCTTTGGCCCTCTGCCTGGAATTGGTAGTCCAGCTTTTGTGAGTTTTAAAAAATATTTTTGAACCCTACTAGATACTTGTTTAGGTGTACGATTTCCTGCAAACATCAATCTTGATTAGAAACTGCAAACTCACATTAATAATAGCAGTAACATTTAAATTGAATGCATTCACCTAAAGCATTAGCAATTTTAGTCCAACGTCGCATTTCAACTTCTTCAGGAGGATACTCTATGAGTAATTCCTCTAATCGCCTCTGTTCATCCGTTGTCCACAATTTATTAAAAGTCTCGGGTTTACTTTCATCAAAGGCTCTACCTCGAATTAGCAGTTTTTCACCTTCCTCCTCTTGAGCAGCATTATCTCTGGGCTGAGGTGCAGTTTTAGCATGCCGAGTTTGGGGCCTCATATTACCATCTGGCTGGGCTACATTGTACTTAGTCCAGTCGATCTCTGGCAGTTCTGCTATTTTTTGTGGACCAGGATACTCGGGCAGATCTCCACTTTGCAATTTTGCTACGTAAGCTATGGGATCCTCCAATGCCTTCTTCTTCTCCATTAGAAGCACGTCCAAATCCTTTATTGCTTGAGTACGCTGTGCTTGAAGAGTGACAACAACTTTCAAAAGGTTTCTATAATCCTTGTTTCCTTTTAGGGCTAAATGATCAGACTCAAAGTAAAAGTTGTCATCAGGATCCATAACTTCTTCCTCATGAAATACTGAAGTTGTAGGCTCAGTGACTGGAGCACCGGGTGGCCTACTACGTGGAAATATCTTTTCTCTATAGTTGGATGCAAAGGCTTCTTCAGGGCCACAGCTGGTCAATACTTCAGAAGGAAGATCAGATAGTATATCAGCCAGTGTTTCGTTTTTTGCCTCTGGTGCAGCAACCTCTGCATAGGCATCTTCTTCCTCTTTTATACCATTAGTCGCAACTACTTCCTCTTGGTGACAAGTTGTTGAAGCAGCAGCATGATTGTAGGTGGAGAATATTTCTAATGGCAAGCAGGGCATTGAAGTCCCAGGTGGCTCACTTGAGTCATCCACTTCTATGAGATCCGAGGACTCCATTTTTCACCAATTCCAATTGTCGCCAAAGATTTATAAGAAAAACTAAACTAACTAAACTATCTACATAGGCCTAAATTTTTTTACATCGATTCTGCCTTGTCGAACCTCGTCAGCTACATTGGCTCGAACGAGCTGACACTCGGGATTTCAGTTTAAACTTTTGCCTGATTTGTTGAGATATATCGTCTCGCCAAATCATTCTAATAAGGCTGGAAAACCGGTGTTCCAACTTCACTGTACGAGGTTGTTTACAAATTTTCACGTGATTATTTTGAGGTTAGAAAGTTGAGCGTAAATAAGCACTCTGGCCAACCGTATACTTATAGCCAACGAAAAAAGTTGGTGCCATTGGTCGGTGGAAAATTGAATTGCTGTAAAAGTGTGTAATTAAAGTACTTACCTATGTGATCAAAACAAGCAGTAATTTGTTATTTTGACCATGTAACAATAGAATAAATCCATTTATACTTATATTGTGAGACATCGTCTCCGTTCATCGTTGTTGGACATGAAAATTCATGGCAATCATTTTATATTTTGGGAAATACACACACACACACACAGTGAGAAGCTTTTAATGAATGACAAAATAACATAACTATGGCTAATTCGAAATTCCTGGCTAAACCCTAAAGTACAAAAATCGACGTAAAAAAGTCCGAATATCGCAATTTGTACTTAAGAAAAGTTGAGATTGTAAAATTTGTACCTTAAAATTTCTAAAAGAGAGATTTTGTACTTTTCAATAGATCAAATTATTGACTTTAAACTTTGTCAAAGTACAGACTGCTGATTTTGTACTTTAAAATTTCTGGCCACTATTTAAAAAGTTGAAAAGTGGGATTTTGTACTTTTGCCAAAGAACAAATTATTGATTTTAATCTTTGTCAAAGTACAGACTGCTATTTTTGTACTTTGAAATTTCTTGTGACAATTTCAAAGTATAAAATCACTTTTTTGAATTTTTGAAATAGTTGCAAAAAATTTTAAAGTACAAAAAGAGTAGTCTGTACTTTGAGAAAGATTAAAATCAATAATTTGATCTTTGGTAAAAGTGCAAAATTACTCTTTTGAACCTTTGAAATTGTCACAAGAAATTTCAAAGTACAAAAATAGCAGTCTGTACTTTGACAAAGATTAAAATCAATAATTTGTTCTTTGGCAAAAGTACAAAAACTCTCTTTTAGAAATTTTAAGGTACAAATTTTACAATCTCAACTTTTCTTAAGTACAAATTGCGAAATTCGGACTTTTTTACGTCGATTTTTGTACTTTAGGGTTTAGCATGGGTACAAAAGGCTACATTATACGAGTAATTGAATCATTCGTATAGGGACCCAACAACATTTCTATGTAATTCGATTATGAGTACTTTAGAGGCGCGCCGGCGTATATGTCTAGTCGTCTTCATTCAGTTTCTCGGAAGCCTTTTAAGCGCTTGTTGCCAAATTGCATATGCATAATTACATTCGCACCGCTAAATTAAAATAAACTCCGCTTTAAATCCGCTAAATCTCTGAAAGTTGAAAATAAAAATATATCAGTGATGGTTCGATAAATCGTCGTACTTATATGTTATCGTTCCTGATATCGCGTAAAGACGATCTTCGAATAACAAAACGAACGAAAATCCGTAGACGTTTCAATAAAATTCTTTTTTCGACCCAACCAGTTTAAACACATGATCTATGTGTTACATAATATTCTTGGAAAAAGATTATAGACGAATAGTTCTTTGCAAAGCTAACAGTATAGAAGGTCTTTGACGTAGTTGTAAATTAGAAGCTATAGATAGATGATGAAGTAAAAAATTCATTTCTTTTTTTCATATCAGGTATCTTATCGTCAGACGTGTGAAGTACAAAGCTGACACAGTGTATTGTAGGCCAATGAAAGGTATGAATGTTTAGCGCCGATTGTTACAACGCGTAGTATGGCGGAACTTGTTAGCGTTTACTATTCTTGAATGCAATTCGGTTAGAACACGAAAATGGCAGTGCATCCCTATCTCCCCCCGACAGCAGCAGTTTTAAAGTAGAAAATATTTACCCACAACGTAAAAATTATCAAAATCTATAAATAAATTTAAAAATATAGTAATATTTATGTTCGGTAAAAAATGCGCAATAACAATCGCATGCCGATTATTTAAGGATAAATTATTCCGAAGAGCGAGAATTATTCCGAAACATATAGACGTCAGACTCAAAAAGTGCATTCCCCGCTCAATCACAGACGATTGACGACATTGCCAATCGACGATAATCCTTTCACAGCGTCGTCGTATGCACACGTAATTCGCCGTGAGCTTCGCACGAGCGTCCGATAAGACTGCAGAACGCAATTCATTTTACCGCAGCGAAGTGCAGTCCAATAGACTTGTTCACGATGAGTATTATTTGCGAGAATGTAGACATACTGCGCACTATATTTTTGTCAATATAGTTCTTGATAGTCTGAGCAACAAGTCTTGGGGGTAAAAAATGATCGAAATCATGAAGAGTGAAATTTTGGTTAAACATTCGAAACTTTCCGTATAAGGAACCTGTGGCATGAAAACTTTGATAACGAATAACGATGCACGTAGACACGGTATAGGAAAGAAGATAACTAACTATAAATTTAGTTGGCTCTCTTCGATTATCGCATTCCGATTACCGTTCGGTGATCAGACTCAATGTGACCTAATTATCTAAATGTGATTCTGTATACTTGGGTATAATCAAGCATTATATCGCAATTTAAAGACAATCGAAGATCACATCTATACATAGTGGATACAAAAGAAATAAATTAATTAATCGGCACTTAATATTAACTCACGCAGCATGAACAATTCTCATCGAACCATGTAACAATGTTACTCCAGCGCATTATCTTCATTATGCACATCAGCTGGTTCGCTTATGAAAATGCTGCAAATCGCAGCGCACTCGCGTCACTCCCAAACCCACCTGCCGCCGGTAAAAAAATCGAAAAAATCCCCCCATTCGGAAAAGCTCCCCCAACATACGTTCAACCCACGTGCTTTCGTAAGCGTCGTTCCTTATCACACTGAAAAAAAAACACACACACACACAACCATTTTAACTGAACTCGCACCAGTAATCCGTCATTGTACGAAGACAGTTTTTGCTGGTGTCCCGCGTAAGCGACCAATTTTACGAGTCGCGACTCGCCAAAATTACCAGTCGCACACCGTTACTTTTACTGAACAGTCGTTACGGTGGCAGAACGGTTAAAACTGCCGGACTTTACAGCAGAAACGACTGCGTTTTTTTTCAGTGCAATAGCGCACGAGAAAGACAAGAGAGCGAGTGAGAGGGACGTGTATAGGCGCCGGTTCGAAGCGCTACCAGCGTCAGTCTCGCTCGATCGCTCGCCAGGCTACAAGCTCGCGCGCGATGTTCCTCGTCGCGATTCCGTAATAGTACCACGCACACACACGCGCGCGCGCACGACCGTGTCCGATGCTTGCGGAAGAATTTATTTTCGAACGAAAGCTGGAAACCGAAGAAGAGCGTCGCCGGGAACCGAATGGACTGGAGAGAATAAATTCGTGGCTTAATTTTGGTTGATTTTCTACTGCACGAACATGTCGAAGGCGAAAAAGGAAGACGAGGTGGAGCAGGTGGGACTGAAGAGGGAACTCGGACTGATGAGCGCGATCAGCATGATCGCCGCCGTTATGATCGGTAAATTTGCTCGATCTTATGTTTGTTTACTTTTTGCTCACAGCTCACAGAACGTATTAAGTATGTGTTGAATAATGCGCGGCTAATTCGATAGTTACATACGTATGGAAAGTTTGTCTCCAATGCGATAAGACACGTTTATGCGCATTTTTGCTTCGATTATTTTCCAAGCATAGACCGAAATTGCTCATTCCGTTAACGGGAAAACGTTTTTCTTTTTCATGCATATGACACTCTTATCTTATCATAAACAATGTTTGTATACGGATAAAGTATAACCGGTTCTCTAGTTTTAAACGTCGTCGATAGCTTTAAAATATAATATAGCTCAAGTCAACAAGAGCGAGTCGTTGCGTTCGCGCCGGTGAATGAGCTGAGCGCACGTGCGTCTCGAAAGATCCATCCGCAATAGCTTTGCTCAAAGATAAAACGCGAGGAGTTTTCAAAAAGTATATATGTTGAGTATAATGGGTAAGCGTCGAAGAGATGACGGTCGGGCCCGAAAATTTGCGGAATTGCACAAAATGCATGCGTGTCAGCAGTTCCGAGCGTTTACGCACTGCTCCCGTTGCTCAATACCTTATACATTCTTGATTTCGGCGTGTATCATCATTTCGGAATAATTAAAGACTCGGTTGCATTCTTATGAAAAAAAACCGTAATATTCAAACTAATCGCATTCACATGGTGTGGGCACCTCAGATTCCCTCAAATATTATTTCGGCTATATTGATAAGACCTCCCAAAGTCCAAAAATGAAAGTCATTTAAAATTTGTTCACTCGCCTCGATTAGTCAGACGAGCATCAGCAGCGGAGCGATAAGAGCATCGCCGAATACTTTTGCCTCACGCGATCAGTCGTATAATGATATTCCCCGCGAGTCGACCATCGGGAATTTCAACGGGCCATATACAATATATGTCGTAATGCCAACAAAAAAAGAAAAGACACATTCTATTATTAGAGTCGTGTATAATAGAATATCCCCTGGCTTTCATAATGTCTTAATACATTGTAATTCCCTCGTTTCGTGTTGGCGACCGAGCACATGAGCTTCTTCCCACGTCGTCCTGCAGTGTGTGTGTGTGTGTGTACATACATTAGAGCCAATTGAAGAGACGAGGACGACTTTGGAAGACGCTGCGGCGTATTCCACGCTCGATTTGGATTTATGTACGAGTACGTACCGGGAAGTGCGGCTAATGTGATGTGATTTGGATGAATTGGATTAGGTGCCGCGCGAGCTTTTGTGAGATCAGAATGTCGTATTCGATTTTGGGCGAGCCTATAATTGTTCAAGCGTAATTTTTTTATCCTCTGGATTTCGTTGCTGGCGCGAGATCTGCTGCGATTTTCATTATTTATCAATATGATACGATGCACGCGAGTTGTGTTTATTTTCTTATCAGAAGCAAATGAAATATACAGCTGTGGTCAACTTATAATCTAGAAGGAATAAAGAGTGAAAAATTTGTTATTAATTATTTCCGCGAATGAATTTTTGAAAGCATAAATCAACGCTACTGTATGGCTGATTTTCTGTTTGCGCGTATCATTACGATGAATTATTGCAGGTACACACGCGTATATCAATTTGGCTTTGATAATATATCATTCAGCTTTTAATTAACGGCGATATAGTTGATGCACATACACTGAACATTATATTATACAGCACAAAAACATTATACTATATTCAAAACGTCAACGCAGGCCTGTCAAAGCGAGTATAATATAATAATAATAACAAACGTTATACGGCTTTCAATCCGATACAATCAAGCATAATTCTCATGTTAACAAAAAAAAAACTCGTTATTGTAATGACTCAATAAATTGCAAAACGACGATTAATCTATGACACTAATACTATATCAATGCAAACGAAATAAAACATCGGTGGAGATAAGGATATATCGTTTTTTTCGCCGCACGCAGCTCAATTGCATAACCACAATCGCGAGACACGAACAGAGAGAAATCTCCAAGTAGACTCAATGATTGCCGCTTTGCCAGTTCATAGAGATGGTTTTCATCGCGGCGGAGGATTCTGCGCGCGAGGATAACGCACGTGTGCAACTGGCAATTAAGCTATATGTTTAAACGGGGATTTTTTTTTTCAAGGGTCGAGTGAATGTAGAATGCAAAAAGTCGTTGAGCAATGATACAGTTGCAAAAATACGTTGGTAATTGTATACTCGTTGTTTATGTTGACTATGTAGAAGAACGCGCACGTGCTGGATATAATTAATCTTTAATTAATAAAATATCGTATTAATTACTGCACACTCCATTCTAACTTGTCAGCCAAAGATTAATGCGCGGAAACATGTCTTACATTTGAATAATATTATTTGACTAGAACAGCAAACCTCAGCATCGAAGCTGAAAAATCAGCAACTCGTGACAGCAGTCGTCGTCAATTCAACGCAAACATACATTGTGTGTGACATATTTAGAATATTATCCTGGACATAACCGAAGAACTTTCATCAGCCGTTAACACTTAAGCAAATACATTCCTTTCCCAAAAATTGCAGCCAAGCATTGCCATAGTCAGCGGGTCCCTTGCCCCATAACGACTATCCACATACACCTCTAAAAAAATTCTCGCGTACAAATTAGCTCGTTGTAACGTAGACTTTAATTGACGAAGCTGTATTTGCCCGCGAATTTTCACGTGAGCGCGATCACACGTCATACACGAGGCGTCGTGCTCCTCGACACGCAACGTCTCGGCTTTCCCGCGAATCCACGACTCTTTTGCTTATTTCGATAGCCCGTTTCTTTGTTTGCTCGAATACGAGTGTATATATACACAGTAGTCTCGATTGGATCTTTACCGTCTGGCTCACGTGGGGGATGACGGGACGAGGAGTATATTTTTGGATATGAGTTTTGGAATAGTGAGTCTACGCAAGAAGCGATCGAGGTTCTCGATGTGACGTGGGATCACGAGGAAAGTACGTACAAGTTATAATTAGTTTTAGTATACTCGATACTCCATTTTAATTAATTAGATCACGTTGAAATCTGATTAGGAATTGAGAGCTTGTATGAAGTGATTGAATGGATAGTTGCTCTGCATCTTAATTGCCTGAATATTGTTGCACTTACTTCGTTTTATGCAAAGGTCGTTTTTAATTCCACTGCGTCGCCGTGCGTATGATTTATTATAGTCAATATTTCACTTAAGCTTATGCACTCGACTTCGTGTATAGTACATCTCATACTAGGAAGAGAATTCGAAATTGATTTCTCTCAGATTATTTTCAAAACTGGATCTGGTAGCCATAGCAATCGTTAATCTCAGTAGTAACTAAAACGTATAGATAATAATATGTTTAAAAACTCGTTCGAACTTATCGTATGTACAAGCTGATTTCGGGTCGCTCCGCGAATCCGAGATGTATAAATAAGTAAAAATATTACTGCACAATCGATAATTCGAAGCAGCGTTTGCGAATCAACCAGATGAGATTCCTACCAACGGGATATTCAAGTGCAGCTATGCAAAACTTTCAACCAATCAACGCTCACTGGAATCGGAATAATGAGCGTTAATTTCACTCGCGAGGTAATTGGAAATGCAGCGAGCTTGGGTTATAGGTGCCGATGCGATATATAAGCGATATATTTTCCGACGAGGTGTACACACGCAGCTGTTTCTACACCAGTTCCAACTATGCTAACTATACATTCCCTATGGGTGTGAGCGTTTCACTGGCCGGAAAACCTTGGAAACCTTGGTGCATCGAAATGCATGTCTTTAATTCCTCTTTTAGAACAGTCTGAATATTCGACTCATGTTGCGTCGGGCTTTTTGGACGTCCTTTGAACATTTTTCTGAATGCAAATGTTTGAATGCAAATTTTATCCTTGTTATGCTAAATCATTCATACAATCACATGGTTTTTCGACATCCCCCAGATGTAAATCATAGATTGGTAGTAAGTAGCCTTCTGAAAAAGAGCTGAATTATAGATAATTAATATAAATTTTTTCATTTATCAGCAACTGCAATAAATCAGCTTACTTTTGGCAAACAAAAATGAATAATAATAATAACGCCTACAAGCTTGGATAAATCAATCAATCGGTATATTCAATTCCAGGTTCGGGAATCTTCGTCTCACCGGCGAGCGCACTGGCCCACTCGGGCTCGGTGGGCTTCTGCCTGATAATATGGATCGTATGCGGCATCCTGTCCCTCCTCGGAGCCCTGGCCTTCGCCGAGCTGAGCGCAGTGGTGCCCCGTTCCGGCGCCGAGTACGCCTACCTGATGGACGCGTTCTCGCCGCTGCACAGATACTTCGGCCCACTGCCGGCCTTCATCTGCTCCTGGGTCTTCGTCTTCGTGCTCAGGCCGGCCGAGGTCGCCGTCGTCATACTCACCTTCGCCGAGTACTTCGTCCAGCCGTTCGAGCCTTACGTCGGCGAGCTCACGCGTGAGCACTGGGATCATGTGAGTGGAGTCGTGTTTTTAGGAATGAAGAAAAAAGCAGTATATTATGCGTCGCGTGTTGTTCGGTTATTACGTTGCGATCGATTGTAGCTGGAGCGAGGCGCCAAAAATAACACGCAAATGAAAAGCTTGCTTGCTTCGGTGGGGCAAAATCGATGCCCTAATGCGCGACACCGATTATCACCGCGAGAAAAGGAACGAGGTATACCTACCCTTGTCTGACTAAACTCGACCTCTAGCTACTTGCCGCTCGACATTCTTCTGCGCACGTTCTGTATTAATTCATCGAAACTCGTCGATACTTCTTTAGGTGAAGAAGCTCATCGCCATCCTGGCGTTAGGCCTGATAGTCTACATCAACTTGAGGAGTGTGAAGCTGTTCGTGAAAGTGCAAAACGTCTTCACCGTCTGCAAGATCGCGGCCTGCATTCTCGTGATCGTCGGTGGTATCTGGTGGCTGGCCACTGGACACACCGAACTACTCAGCGATCCCTTCTTCAACACGACGACCAAGCCAGGTAAGGCTGTAATCCCTGCGCATTCCAGTGTAAAGTTCAGCTTCGAAAAATGAACGCTCTTTTTTTCCTGCAGGCGAGATAGCCCTGGCGTTCTACGGCGGTCTCTGGTCATACGATGGCTGGACAGCCGCAGCGGTTGTGGCCGAGGAGGTCCAGCGACCCGAGATCAACATCCTGCTTAGCATCGTGATAGCTGTCCCCATCATCACTGTCCTTTACGTCTCGATGAACCTCATGTACATGTCGGCGATTCCCGTGCAAGAGATGATCAGTGCACCGACGGTCGCCATACTCTGGGCGAAAAACGTCTTGCCCGAGTGGCTCATCTTCGCCATTCCCCTTGGAGTCGCTCTCTCGACTTTCGGGTGTGCACTCAGTCTGCAGTTCGGTGTTGCCAGGTACGACTTTAACTAGCAATGCCGAGCTCTCACGCAAAAATTCTCACGCGGCAACAATGCAAAACGAAATTCTCTTTGTTGCAGACTGTGCTACGTAGCGGGTCGCGAGGGCCACGTGCCGAGCTTCTTCAGCTGGGTGCACTACGAGCGAATGACTCCCGCGGCTGCGGTCACGCTCCAGGGTCTGCTCAGTCTGTTCTTCATGCTCGTCGGCGATATCCTCAAGCTCATCGACTTCGCCAGTTTCCTCATCTGGGTGTTCTACGGCCTCTCGATGGTCGCCCTCATCATTATGCGTCGCACCAAGCCTGACGTCAAGAGGCCCTACCGCGTGCCCATCTTCATACCCTGGCTCGTGCTCTTCATTGCCATCTTTCTGACGGTGATGCCCATCATCGATAACCCGTCGCTCATGTATCTCTTCGTCCTCTTCTTTATACTGCTCGGATGTATGATCTACCACTTTTATGTCTACAAGAAGAGGAAGAGCAGGTTTGCACGTAAGTTTCTTTGGCTATGACGTTTACGTATACTTTGAAGATTACCTGATCGGTAACATATTAAATTTGTTAGCAAAAAGAAGCTATGGTCATATTTATCGTTGTGAAAAACGGCCGATACGCCGCACTTGTCAAGCAGTGAAAAAACCATGTTTGCCCAAGAAACAATAAAAGCGTTATTCTATCGATCCGTTGCAGGTAAACTCACGTATCTAGTCCAAATGCTGTTCATGGTCGTCGCGCCGGACGAGGTGGAGAGCGAGAGCGACGAGGCCGCGAGCAAAAAGCTGACCAAGGCGGCCAGCTAGAGAAGAAAGAAGACTTCCAACGAAATACAACTCACTTATGC
Organism: Nasonia vitripennis; assembly: GCF_009193385.2. Lineage (NCBI taxonomy): Eukaryota > Metazoa > Arthropoda > Insecta > Hymenoptera > Pteromalidae > Nasonia > Nasonia vitripennis. The sequence continues at coordinate 10,187,933 of NC_045757.1, forward strand.
AGCCAAGTGTATAAACTCCCAACGAGAGGCTGTGAGAGTGAAAAATTCAACCGATATAAGGTGTTCCGCATTTATACTCCGTGTTTTGTTGTATATTTCGGACAGCGTGGAGAGGGACAGGCGGAAAGAAATGACGAAAGCGAACACCGTCCATATGAAATAAAAAAGTCTCCTTTTTTTACTCTTATAAATATTGTATAAATACATAAATATGTATCATAATGTACACAACCGACGCAGCGGACATTTTTTACAATAAAATATCTCTGTTATCTTTGTTTTTTTTAAATATATACTTACTATAGAGTTTATTTCTCCGTTTGAGTATAATTGGAAGATGCGAGAGAGAGAGAGAGAGAGAGAGCGGCGCACGTAATTGTGTAAATCCATTTTTATAAAATTGTACGCGATTGAGTTGTTAAATGGATTTTGGTATTTTTATAAAATTAATAAACTTATCTTCCTTATTCTTTGAAATTTTTGTTTTGAATTTTTGACCATGCATGATCCAATTCTAATATTCCGTTTTGTACAATTTTTCAAACTTCGTCTCTGTTCAATATTAAACACTTAACTTAATCAATGCGCATGTACAAAAATATACGATATAATCGTATTATTTTACTCTCTAGAGAGTAACAACCACCATGTGGAGTAATAATAGGTAACAGAACGATTATAACTATAGCTTCTTGTATACTTCTTGAATTATTTAAAAAATGTTTGCATCTTTGCATCATTCGTATGCTAACACTTGCACAACCCTTTCTGTTTCTACGTAGCAAACGCATTCTTAATAAAAATAGCTTGCCATTTATAGATACAACCGTACAATTAAAAATTGTAGGTACTCGGAACGTCAAAACATATACATCTAAAAGTATACAATATATATCATCGTGTAAATAAATTATCTATGAGAAAATCGTGTGCTAGTACCCTTAAAAAATACATTGCAATAGTACTAAGGCACATAAAGGTAGGTCCCATTATTAAGGCAGTATTATTTAAGGCCATCTAGAAAATATCTAATTTAGTAAAATTTATATAGTTGCTAATATCAAATCTGGAATTTATGAGACAATCAGTCTTCCTCTTCAGACCAGTATCCAAAGCCCTATCTATTTTGTAAAGCTAGTGATGTTGCCAGTAATACGTTCTCATTTGAAACGTAATTGTCCACTATTATTTTGAAAAACATTACCTATATCTATAGCTAATTCTTGAAATTATTAAGTTTCAACGTAATTGTTGTTTGCACCACAGTTTGGACATGTATGAGATTCCCTAAAAAATAAAACAAAAAATAACTTGTTGGATACAAAAAATTTACTTTAAATAATAATGTATTATTATCAAATTATTATTACGTTACGACAGTGTGAAGCTTCTTTCGCAGTTCATTACAAAGATTAGTTTCAGCAGCCAGAGCAGTTTCCCTTTCCCTCAATTGCTGCCTTAGATGATATATTGTGTCCTCTAAAGCTTCAAAAATGGCCTACAAAATAATTATTAAAATTATTGCACTTTTTCATACAGAGAAAAAAATGTTTTTTGCTGTTTTTATGCTCTATAAATATCTTCGTATGCTCTACTTACTCTAGATTCTTCAACTGTATCAGACAATGCGGGAGGTTCATCCAGACAGAAAAATTCTCTAACGCAAGCTAAGCCAACCAAATCAGGACTGTTCAACAATCCATTGACAAATGCTTGGAGTCCTCGTATTCTTTCCTCAAGAAAACTTGGAGCAAAATTGTCACCTAGCCATTTCTTTCTGGGTAAAGACAAGTGGGAAATGGGGGCTTTCTGTCGTCGTAACTGAGTAAATAAGCGCACAAAATCTGTATAACGACGAAAGACAAACCAGCAGTCTCCGTTTTTAAATTCTACTCTTAATTTGTACACCTATAGAATAGTAATGAGCAATGATTGTCTGATTCGTGTATCCATTTTTAAAGTAAAATACTATCATTATGCAAATTAATTCTTACTGTAAAACGAGCTCTTTCTTCCATTACTTCATATCCAACAATGGGTATTCTTAAGTCATTTGTGCTTGATGGTTCCTGAAATTCTGAATTTCCATTCTGGCTTTCATCATCTGTATAATCAAAGCGCTGAACCGTGAAGGAGTTCGAAATTCCTGAGCAAGTAGAATCTGGACTATCAAGCGATCGTACATTGTTTACTTGCTGTGGTCCTTTTGCTTTGCTGATTGCCAACGTTACTTCACTAACACAACCCATGCTTGCTTCCGAACTCGACATTTTGCACTGAGAACAGTATAAAATAATTCTAACTAAGAAAACTTATAAATACTAAATCTATGCATCGTAATATATATTGTAATCCTATTAAATTATTAATTTACAAGATTCGCAGAGGCTTAAGTTTAATATCTTCTTTGTTTGAGCTCACTAATAGCTCTTTGTTAAGCAAAACACTGCCTCATCACATATGTAAAAAATAAGTTGCTGAGATAAACAAAAGAGAGATACCAAAACACTGTCAGATTGTAAGAGATAAAAAACTTACTTTACTTTCAAGTAAAAAAGCGAAGAAAATGAGGAAATTAAAAAGGTCTGAAAAAGACACTGACTCCTCCTAGGCAATGTCACATTGTATCCAAATTTACCAACCAACTTCGAAATAACTAAAACATTGAAAATAAATAAGTTGACAGCTGCCGTAGTTTTCCGTCTATATAACCTCCCAATTGTAAAACAAAGATGTGTATATACGTCATATTCGCCTTGTTAAGTATCCATCAGCGCCACGAAGTACGTGTAAAAGTAGACGGAGTGGTGAAGTTAGGAACCCTGAGTAGGGTGTAAGATACAGCAGCGCCATGAAGTCCGTGTAAAATTAAATGGTGTGGAGAAGTTAGGAACCCTGAGTAGGTTGTCGTTAACAAGGCCTTCTGTATACCGACACAATTATTTTTTAATATTTAAGGCGGGAAATTTTAAAGATATTCTTGAGTTATTTACATATATTTAGAATTGTAAACCAATTTATTTATTTATTAATTTGTTAAAATAAAAAAACAACGTATATGGCAGCACAAGTTACTGGATTGATCTTTAATTTATATGTCATATGACGGTTTGTAGTGATATTAAATGTAAATTAAAGTAAAATATGCACAATCAATTATTATAATCATTCATCATAATCATAATAATATACTCGCATGGTATAAGTATATATACATACCATTTGTCATCCATTTATGTTACTTTCAATTTGTAGGTTAGGATTCCTAAATGCTGCAATGCATCAAAGCATCAAATGGCTATATGTAGCCGGTTATCATAAATATTGTGTTATTAGTTGATAATAATGTACGCAATAAACACTTTTAGTAAAAAACGTAAGATAACAGTCATTAAACTTGCATTTGGCAGATAATTCCATACACGATTGTTGTATATATTTCGAAATATTCAAGAATGGAGTTGACAATGAGTGCATGTAAATAAACGCGCGATTAGCACTCAAAAATCATGTTCAAGTCTTTCTTCGATTGTACAGTAAATATATTTATTTGACATTAGCGTAAATAATAAGGAGCACCATGAATAAGGAATATTTAAGCCTTGACGGTTCAGGCAAGAAAAGCCAAAAGGAATGTCTAACCCCTTACAAAGTTGCGGTAGTGATTTGTATTAAGATCTACACTGGTAGTAGTATTGCTGAAAAAAGTAAATAACACATTATTTTTATATCTATTTAATGCTTTTTTGTTGATGGCAAAGATTAAAAACCATTTTGTTTTGCAGCTGTCATAGAAAAGCGAGACTTTTGTATCGCTGCATTGAAAATGATACAGGTACAATAATTTATTGTTACAATAATCGATAAGCAATTATTTTTTTATATGAATTTTATCAATTTTGCAAATCTTTCATTTCAGTCTCCTGATTTAGATAAAAAGGGCTTATTTGGCTTGATTAACTCATCTGAATTTGCATTGGAACGTTTGAGTTGTCAGCTAAAAATTGATTTAGATCATACTTGTGAACAAGGTGTGAAGGAACTCTTAGATCTCTTCGATAATCTTGGAAATTTAATTAAGCCTTTAATAGATAATCCTCATGTGGCTTTGTTAAATAAGCACTCTGTTCTTGGCCTCTATGTGAGAAGAACTATTGTTATGTTTGAAAAACTATCTTTTTACCAAATTGTTGCTCTTTTTGAAGATATAAAAGAATTCAACGATGCAGATTTGTTTGGTCCTCCTTTACCTCTGAGTTCTAAAAATCAACGTCCCTTTTTACAAAGGTGAAATTGGTTGCTCAATAACAAGATTAATGTAAACAAAATTTAAAGTAATCAACCAACTATTATTTTTCTTTGCAGTGACAATAATATATGGGGCGGGAGACAAGCTGAATTACTGGTCGCACAACAAGCTCATGCACTTCTTACTGATGAGCATAAAGCCTTACCACCTGCAGAATTGCAGGCCCTTGTAAAAGACCTCTTAAGCAGTAGTCCTTATTATGCCGAGGCGGTACGTTAATTCATAAAGATAAAAGAACTTAATGAAGCTCAAAGTGGTATGATCAAATAATTTTTCATTTTAGCACTATCTAAGTTATCTCAATTGTTTAAGAGTTAATGAGTATTGTGGAGCATTGGATAGTTTATACCACTGTTTTGATAGATTGACTCCTCTAGAAAATCGTCCATCAGCAGATGATAAATTAAGAACCTTCAGATATGCTGCATTAAATTTGGCTGCACTTCACGCACAGTTTGGCTACAAGTAAGACTTATAAAATTGTACTTTACAACATTAATTAATATAAAAACCATTATAAATCAAAATAATCATCTCTTAGAGAGCTGGCTCAATTAGCCTTAAAAGAAGCAATTATGTTGGCTCAGGAGGCAGGAGATAACGTTTGTTTGCAACTTGCACATTCGTGGGTGTATTATTTAACAAATAAAAACAAGTGAGCATGAATTCATTACTTCACTGATTCAAATTATTGTACAGTTTCTGTAATAGTAGATTATTTTATTTTAGGGGTCCTCTGATTGAAAGGTCGATAGCTAAATCTACCACACTGAACATGCTGCACACGTCTAGTTTAGCCCTAATTGCTTCAGCGCATAACGCAGCAATGGAGGGCAAAAATCCCCAATTGGTCTTTGAGGTAATTTTATTATTTTTTTGAAGTCAGTAATAGTTTCTACTAAACCGCGTCATCTTAATCTTTTAATTTTTCTCAGACTCTCAGCAAGTCTGATGTCCTGAATAGGCAGGGTGCAATGATCGATCTCATGTCTATGATCTATGCAGAGAGGACGGCTCTTTGGGCTTATTATGGCAAGACTGTGATGTCCTCTGTATGCGGGCAATTGTTGTTACTCTCTAACTCTGGTGAGAAAAAGAAGCTCATGTTTAATGGACCCTCGACCTGCCAAGCTGTGGTCACCGTCGCTAACATTCTGCACGAGATGGGCGAGTTCGCACTGGCCAGCGTTGTTTTGTCTCATGCTAAGGATAGGTTTCCAAATCAACCAAGTAGCAGGATTTGGGCTCTGGCAGACCAACTGCACGAGTTTACCAGACTGATGAGGAACGAAAAATGGTCAGCTGCTGAGGAAATCGCCGTTCAAATATCGAGTTTGGATCCCGTCGAAAGTAAATTTAGGTAAATTGGTAGTTTTTGCTTTTGTTAACAGTGTTTTGTGCATTTTTAACTATTCTGTTTGTTCGTTTGATTTTTTTAACTTTTGTTCCAGACAAACGGAGGCTCTGTTTGGTAGACACGATTATCCAGGAGCTCTCAAAATTGCCTACGAGCTCGAGGCAATGGAGGACCTGACGCCACAGCAAAAAGTTAGAGTGAAACTTCAAATCAGTCAAATTAAGTGCGGCTCGGTGGCTACCGGCACACCAATGTCGGCAACGAGTTCAATTCTTTTGCTCAATTCCGCCTTAGACATAGCCACGAGTAATCACCTGTCTTATTATGCAGCGCTAGTCAATATGCATATCGTTAACGTCCAGGTAATAAACATACTTCCGACAATATCAAGCGATTATCTCGCAAGACAAAAAACGTAATTGAAAATATTTCTAAAATCCTAGCTATTACTACGAATGCCATACCAGGCGATGCGCAACGTCCGCGAGCCAATAATCCAAATCCTAGCGCACGGCGGCCTGTACGATCAGGCACGAGCCCACATCACCTACGCCAAGTGTCTATCGGCGAACGCAGCAAACCATACTAACAACGAACACAAGCGGCAAATAATGCTTGAGGCGATAAACCAACTGTTCAAAGCGAAAAAGATACTCGAGAGGCTTGAGGCCAACGACAGACTGAAAAGCACGCTCTATCTCCTGAGCGTGTTTTATCACGAGATTGGCATGCCCGAAGAGAGGAATAGGTGTGCCTTCGAGTTCAAGCAACTCGACCAGCAATTTCCCACGGAGAAGAATCATGTATTTTTGTTTTGATATACATTTTGTTGGGGTAATAAAACTTTTTTACAAAACGCTTCGTGTGTATTATCTTTATGGTTGTTACACAAGCGAAGGCGCGCTTGATATGCAGTTATAATTGCGTTATGACTTGAAGGGAGCAATGATCAGAGACGTTCGTTTATTTCGACCATAACCCGAGCGCAGCGCATAATGTTCATTACGTATGAATTACACCGTACAAACGCCATAATCATCGTTACGCAAGCTCCCAAAAACGAGCCCGTCGTCCCAACAAGCGCAAATCGACGAAAAGCTGCATTCGAATCTCGTCGCGCCAAGCCGAACTTCGCTCTCATTCGTTCTTCGTCATCTCCCAGATGACCATCGGGCCATCTTCGACCGCAGCGCCGTTAGTCCAACTGCAAAGCCACGGCAGATTGTTCTGGCAGTCTCTCCACGCGAGCTATGACGTCCTCAGAGTCCTCAGAGATAATCTCGCGGCGGCTGCGTCATCTGCTACTATAGGCTCTGCACACGGATACAGCGCGACTGCGGAGTGCAGAGGAGAGCCATCATCGTCAGTTTATCGTCGAGAATAAGTCAAGACGTCCGCGAGCTTGCCACTCTTTTGATGGCAGAATTGCGTGCGCGAACCGCCAAGTGATTTTATCATAGTTAATGTGATGTTTTCTGTGGGCAAACACGAGGTAAGAACTTGCTAATATCGAAAAATTCCTAAACCCAAATAGATACGTAGGTAGTGCAGCTCTTGGGGGGCACACTATAAGCGACGACGACGACGACGACGACGGTCGTATAAGCGGAGTGCGTTGAACTCGCTGTGTGTGGTGTGCGCGAGATCTCGCGCGACGTATAGGTACGTCTGTCCCGCGACGCAATTGTCGGGACTTCGTCGACGATACTTATGTGTTTCGTTTCGCGTTCTGCTTATCAGCGGTGCGCTTATCCATGATATTTTCGACGTAGAATAAGGCTGGTAGTATACCGTGAGTATAGATATATAGCTCCACACACGTCCTGCCTACGTGAACTCAAGAGAGAGAGAGAGAGAGAGAGAGAGAGAGAGAGAGAGAGAGAGAGAGAGAGAGAGAGAGAGAGAGAGAGAGAGAGAGAGAGAGAGAGAGAGAGGACGTCATGTGTTCGCGATGCTCCGAATTTCACCTGTACCGCAGCGCATTAGGGAGTGTCCGGACGTCGTGGCCACGACTTGGATACCCATCGATTTTTCCCCCGCGACGTTTTACGATGGATTGTGCAACGACCTCGACAGCCGGGACGATTTTTATTTCGGACACGCGTGTTGGTGGATGACCCAATTATAAAACGCTGTCGCCGATGCGTTAACGTATTCTCTTTCTCTCTCTTTTCCGTGCGCGATCGCGACTCGTCGATCCGCACATATATACATACACATATATAAGTAATAGAGCACTTTCTAGCTGCTGCGCGCATATGGGATGATGTTGTGGGCACAGCTGCCCGAGATGCTGCAGGTTTATTTTTGTAGCCGATGAGGGATTAGCAGAAATAGGCTTTTATCGGGAGAGATTCCTCAAAGCTTTGTGTGTGTGTATCTGTGTGTTTGTTTGTCTAGCAATATTTTTAAATAAGCTGGCGATATTTATAGTGAGGGAGAATGCGATACTGTCTGATGAGGAGAATGAGTAGAGAATTGACAGAAGAGAATAATATTCTTTTATTTATGGAGCTAGATTTTGTAAATTACGTGTGAGTGCATTTGGCCATGGGGTCTAAAATAATCGGAGTCAATTATATACATGTTAATTATACATGTATTTCAGTGTTATTCAAGAGATTACACAAGATGATATATTTTTTTGCTAATCGTTCATTTGTTTTTGAATTATAGATAAGCCAATTCTGGATTACATCTTGAAATTAAAATCAAACTGCTTTTCTTACATAAGATATTAAATGATGTCTGCAAAACAAAAATTAAAAAATGTCTTACATGAAATGACAAATTCTGTTTCTTCTTGCAGAATGCCAATACAGGCACCACAGTGGACTGAGTTTCTTTCTTGTCCTGTCTGTTGTCATGACTTTGATGTGGCTATTCGTGGGCCTATATCTTTAGGATGTGGACACACAATATGCCGCACTTGCTTGGCCAATCTTCATCGGAAACAATGCCCTTTTGATCAGGTTTGTTAAACAATTAATACTTTATATAAACTTAATGCTGTGTATTTAAAGACTGCAAGGTTGTCTGATAAAGTTCCAACCTAGAATAGCCGGTTGTACAATAGAAGACTATTAATGCACCTGTCGTACTCTTATTATTGTTTTAATGAACACAACAAAATAGTAAAATCTACATGTTACACAATTGTAAATAGAAGACCTGTACACCTGTACACCTACTTAAGTTGTATAATCAGAAACAAGCTAATCTTGATAAGATTACTTAATGCTAAATTTTTTTATCCAATTCTTTGTAGAGTGCTATCAACACAGAGATCGAAAAGCTACCAGTAAATGAAGCATTACTGCAGTTAGTGGGCAACTCTGTACCAAGCAACAATGCAGCGACAACATTTCAAGCGCTTCTATCCCCCGAAGATTTCACCCATTACCTGGTGGCCAAGCGTTGTATTGAGGAACTTGCACTGTACCTCAAACCATGCCAAGCCACACCTAACAATGCTACAGGTAAACATATTTATATTTTTTATTATTAGATTGCGTTTGGTTAAAATTTACTTTTAAATTTTTTCATCATTTTTATAAAAGATAAAAAGTTTTGCATTCCATGCATTTATATAAATGCTTGAGAATATTTTTACATATTCACTGAGTAAAAGCAATCAATTCTGATAAGACTTGTTAGAAACAATTTATTTAGGTATTCAAGTTAAGAACATTTGTATTTATAACACATATGAATCATCCATGATTCACTCTGCCTACTGTATAGATGTACTATCCTGTACAAAAAAGTAACAGCTAGCAGAATAATTTAGCATTGCAAAAAATCATTTAAGTTTCTTAAAAATTTCTTGAAATTAAATAATTTTGTCAACCATTAGCTACTCAATACTAATTATTTTTAACAAAAAATAATAATTATATTAATAAAAAATGCTAAACTTCAATTTTTTTTATTTCCAGGCATTGGTTTAGTATCTAGGCCAATGCAAAGGAAACTTGTGACTTTGGTTGGGTGTCAACTTGTAGAACCAGAAGGAAGAGCAAGAGCCATAAGAGCTGCAAGAAGTTTAGGAGAAAGATCAGTTACAGAACTAATTTTGCAACATCAAAATCCCCAGCAGCTTAGTGCCAATCTTTGGGCTGCTGTTCGAGCTAGAGGATGTCAATTTCTTGGGCCAGGTATAATGATGTTCTTAATTTTTTAGATATAATCAACAGATGGTTTATGATTATGACAAAAAATATTTTATCGTATAATCCATCAGGTATGCAAGAAGAGGTGTTGAAGCTTGTGCTTTTAGCCCTCGAAGATGGATCAGCTCTATCCCGAAAAGTGCTAGTTATGTTCGTAGTCCAGCGCTTAGAACCACACTTTCCCCAAGCCTCAAAAACCAGCATTGGCCATGTGGTCCAGCTTCTCTACAGAGCTAGCTGTTTCAAGGTTTGTTCGCTAGAATTCCTTCTAAAATTATAAAATCAGTTTTAAAATATCTTAGGAATGTTTAGAGAACTGTTTATAATAATCTTGTCGCCTTAAATAAGTCAAGCGTTTACTTCTATCTGTAAAATTACATACACTGTAAGCTGATGAAAATGTATATTTCAAAAATAGGTTTCCAAGCGCGAGGGTGACTCGTCGCTAATGCAGCTAAAGGAGGAATTCCGCACTTACGAAGCGTTGCGTCGCGAACATGATGCTCAGATTGTGCAAATCGCAACGGAGGCTGGGCTGCGCATCGCTCCAGATCAGTGGTCGGCCCTACTTTACGGCGATACTGGCCATAAGTCGCACATGCAAAGCATCATCGATAAATTGCAGACGCCTCAGTCCTTTGCCCAAAGTGTGCAAGAACTCGTCATAGCTCTTCAACGCACACCTGACCCTGGGCAGCTCAGCAGCTTAAGACCCCAGCTTGAACTTCTCGCTTCTATTGATCCTAGTCCAGGTACGTTGCTTGAGAATTAATTTAAAACACAAAGTTTTTTTTAGACAAACGTATAAACTAAGTGGGTCGTGACGAAAGTATCTTGCAATGTGTGTTAAAGTATTTATAAATTTATTTCGTGGTACATTTAAAGCAATATTAAACTTTAAAGTAAAATGAAATGATACAACTTAAATATCTATTGCACGAATTCATTGTCTCGTGTTTATTTTATTAATAAAATCGATATGTACAAAAACAAGATAATTTCGTATTGTTTTTCATTGAGTTATGTTCAATTTCTTTTATCAATACACAATTATTATTTGATCTCATGATTTATAATAAAAAAAAAAAACAAAGAAACAAATAATGAGTGGTAAATTTTAAAACTGTTCTAGCGCGAATTTAAATAAATATATTTCACTTTTAATTAAATAGAATCAGAACCACCATCATGGACAGAATGTCGTTCAGCCTTGGAAGCCATAAAAATCGTTGTGAGTGCGTTGGTAGAGTTCATACAGCAGCACGGTAACCGCAAATCGCAAGACGGAGCCCATAATAGCAGTCAGTCTAAATACAAAGTGAGTATGTGTAGAGATCTGGCACTAAGGGGCTCCTGTCCCCGAGCCACTAGCTGCACTTTTGCTCACAGCGATCTCGAGCTTGACAAATATCGCTCAAAGAATCGCAAGCTTGGTACCAGGAGTAGTATGCCGATCAACGGCAATGCCGATGTGAAAAGTGAAAAGGCTTTGATTGTGACTACTGGAGGAGGCGGCGGTGGAGGCGGTACAAATAAAGGATTTAAGCAGTGCAAGGACGCAACAAACAATTTTAACAAAAATCATGATAATTCACATAGAGAGAGTGAGTATATTTTCAGTTTTTTTTACTTGTTCAACATCTGCAGAGTAAAAGTAAGATGTAAAAATGTATCTTGGTTATATTTTTAGATTTTAATCAGATAAATAAGAGTAATCAAGCTCAGCATACTAGCGCTAACAATGAGAACTTTATCGGCTCCTTGACCAACTATATGCTACCTGGAACGCAAAATGTCTCTCGAATAATACCCCAAAAGGACATTCAATGCGGCCATTACATCGTGCCTACTGGTACTGGATCTCTTGATTACGCTGCCGCTAATCTCCACCTCTGGGACCCTACGCAGATCGGCCCTGGCATGCAGACTGTTTTTCCTAACAACAACAATAATAACAACAAGAAAAGTCGAACTGCAGCGAAGACACTGGCGGTATTGTTGCAACGTAGGATGGAGATCATCAATCAGCTGGAAAACATGGTTAGCAAGCAGGCACCGTCGCAGATGAAAGCAGTAAGTAACGTATTCATTCTGATTAGCTTTGGACTTTAGATGTTAATATCGTATTTGAATATTAAAAAGTCAGCAATTACGATGATTTGAATATTTTTTTTAGAATTATTATGACATTCAAAGTGACTCGCTGTACCCGAATTTTTCTATATGGACAAATGCACCTACAAATCAGTCTAATCCAGGGAATATCAACTTCACTAATAATTTTATCTGCAATGATTCTATACTGTACGACGATGAATTTATACCTTTCGATGCTTCATCTGCTAACAAATACGGTCCGATTTCTAGACTGTCGAAATCTATTTTAAGGTTTGTTTTTATTAATAAATATACTTGTTTAGATCATTTAATTTATATGCAACTATATTATAAATATATAAATATTTTTATTAATAGACCAACAAATGGCGTCCAGCAAAATGGCTTATACAATGATGGTGTTGCGAATTCGATTTCCACTCTAAGACCTGTTCCAGCATCTAGTCCTATGGCTTCCCGATTTTACAATCAACGTATGTTATTTCTTACTTGAAAATAGTAGATGCACAGATTCATTGACTATTAGAAATTTAACTTAATCTTATTTATACATAGCTTTCACTGCTATTGGCACGAATGGAGGAATGCAACAAATCTCCAATTCAGGTCTCAATGATGCTTACATTACCCTCAACCGAAATCTACCAGAAACTGCTTCTCAAATGCAAATACCTCGTCAAGATTGCATGTCTAAAGAGTAAGTGTAATGAAATACGAAATAAACATTTTATCCTCTTAGTTTAAAAAGACTAGTTTCTTATTTTTCAACTTGTTTTTCAGTTTAATAATTGAATCGCAAAAAGTTAAGCAGCAGTTGAAAAATTTAGAGAAAAAAATTAATGATTTGAAGGTCAGTAAAAGATTTACAACATAACTTGTTTTGATATCTCGTATTTAAAATAATAACTTACGTTGTATTACACAGCTCGCTACTCAAGGAGCGACGTACAGCGAAGGCGAGAGATTAGCGCAAGAACTGCAAATGATTGAAGCCGGGATCAGAGAGAAGGAAAAGGATGTGTGCAATTGGAGTCCATACAGTAACATGGCTTGGATTCAACCCCCCGTCAATCCGTTGAATAATCAAAGTATCAATAGGGATTTTAAAGCTGAAGAGGTAAGAGATGAGTCGAATATTTCTAATAATTTAATGAAAATAGAGATTTTTAATATTTCAGCCCTAATGCATACATTTTATGTAACTGATTTATTCAATTGAATTGTATTAAAGTTATTTTCATTTGAATACTAATAATATTTATTTAAACTATGCTTTTGCTTCGATTAAAGGAGGACACCTACGAAGTTGACATAGCGAATGACATGCGAGAATTCGAGCTGCGATGGGAGTCTGAGCTGCAGGAGCAAGAAGAGCGCTGGTCCAAAGAGGAGGAGGTGAAGAAGTGATAGTAAATCCCAGAATCAGATCTCGCAAACCCTTAGATATCAAAGTTAACTAGTACGTTATTGTACTCTGTGTTGCTATTGTTTTCTTCGTCAAAATTTATTCTATAGAGTGGGTTTGTAGGAGTATATACGCGTTTAGATCGAGTGTTTATTTTCTTTGTACATAGTCTTGAGAATCCTGCAGAATCTGTATCATGGCGATGATATGTACCCGTAACTTCTATTTTTCGGTTTCTCATATCGAAAATTCCGCTATACTACTGCTTCTGCGAATCGAAGTACGAATCTCGCTATGACTACATATAATGATGACAACCTCAATGAGGTTAAACGATATTATGTATCCAGAGATTCGTAGTTCGGAGACGTAGAGACACGATGAACTATATGGCAAGATTTAATGAAAAAACAAGAACAAAGCAGCTGTGACAATTTGGAATGTTAATAATTGTATTGCATTCTCGAGTCCGGTGGTCCTAACCGTAAAAAGGATCCTTAGGCGAGGGAGTGTCTCTCCGTAGTCATTGAAAAAATAGTCTATATAGTCCGATAAAAATGATATGAAATTGTTTTGCAAAAACAAAATATGCACGCGGGTGGTGTGGCAAAAGGGGAGATTTGTTAAAATTTAACAGAAATTAATCGTCAGTGTTTTATAAACATGACAGAGTGTAGTATATTTATTTATATATCTGTGCAGGTAGGGCGAAACTCATTGATATCGCTTCGATATGTTTTGGGAGACGATAAGAAACACACGTTAATTGACCTGGATTCAAAAGGTTTCGCGAAAATATAAATACGTTTTATGTAGAGAAAAAAGCATATAAATGTTGAGAATATTAGCAATCGAAGAATCTAAGTGTGTTTAAAGGAGATCTTGAAATTTTAGAAGAAAACTTACGTTTGTGGTTTCTTACGAAAAAGCAAACGTATATTTCAGATGAGTGCTTTTAAAAATTACAATTTTAAAAAGCCTCTTATTCACTTGTGTTGGTCTATTGTTTTTTTTAGTTTTATTAAAAGACAAATTTTTATTGTTTTTATATAAAAACGAAATACATACAATTTATAAATGATAAACGATTTGAGTCCTCAAATTTCAAGGTCTCGGTCGCCTCGATTCTATATAAATAAAAAAATAATAAAAAAATTAACTACCTTTATAGAAAGATTCGCATATTACTATATAGTTAATTAAAGAAACAGTACATTTGGAGTAAATTAAGTCGTTCTTTGTGCACTAGGCATAATAATGTTCGTGCACTCGCGATATCCTCTAAAGAAATACTTCTTACGGTCTTGCTTACGAGAAATTCATACGTTTATATATAACATACGAACAAAAAGCGCAAAAAATTTTCTTTAAGAATTTGGTTATACAAAATAGTTTAGCCACCATACTAATATATTAGTTTCATTCTACGTTGAATTATATTTTTCGTAATTGTGTGAAATAATAATAATGCTCACCTTATATTATTATCTTCAATACAATCAAAGATGAATATGATGGATACGTAGATGAATGGTATATGTATTTGTTATATGATGGCATGATTTTTTTCTCAAGGCGAAATCTTTTCGCAATTCATGGTACGTTAAGAACAGCGAAAACGTTTCGTCGTTACTATCGTGTAAAGAAGAACATTGTTTATTGTGCCTAGAAAGGAGCAAAGCATTTCTCTTATTCTATAAATATAAAAGGAAAAAAAAAATATATATATATAATGATAAAGACTGGTACTCACAATTGCAAATGAAAAAATTACAATTGTATGTAATTACTCAATAGAGAGACAGATAGAGAGAGAGAGAGAGAGAGAGAGAGAGAGAGAGAGAAACCCAATCATTTTTACAAATTCTATGTTCTTTTTTCTTTATCTGTTATGTTTGAAAATCGAGTTCAATTCTGAGAACTTTGCTTTCAAGCGGAATATAATTGTTTAAGAATATCTATATAGAGTCACATTGGCTTCCCGCGCAATTAAGATAGGAAAAATTTTTTACTTTACTACACTACGAATCGGAGCTCTGCATTTGTTTTTCATTTCCTCAATTTCACAACATACAGGGGACAAAAAATATCCATCTTGTCAGGCAACTGATATACTCGCTTTTTACCCTTTTTGTTTTTCTGTTATTTTACTTTGTTTGGAAAGATTATATATTATTTTTCTTATTACGTTTTCGAGTTTACGCAGTTCATGAATTGATCGATTCGTTTAATTTTTTTCTTTGTGCAAGGACGCGTTCGTAACCTCGCGCCAAAGGAAAAAGCAAAAAAACTATCAAATTGGAATTATGTTTTATTTGACTCTAGTTTTTTTTTATATGATACATAATGTATAGCCGATTGTATAATGGATTCCAGTTTTATTGGAAGTGTTGATAGACTTTTTACGAGATCACCAGATATTTGGAGCTGGCAAATCGTCGATCGTGAAAGCGTAGGATTATTTTTATACCTTTTTGGAGAAACTGAATATGTTCTGGCACGATATTTTTCTTTGCCTTCAAGTAGACAAAAAATATATATTGGCGTGTAGTACCTAGATACATTTATTGGCATTATTATTTTTTAAGTTCACGCAATATACAAAAGAGATACAATTTTTTCCGAACCTTTTTTTTCGCTCTACGGTGAAGAGAAAATAATAAAAATTATAGATAAAGAAATGTTTTGCTAGAACATAATTAATTTCTTATGGCAAAAAGACAACGGTGCAATGACATCCATTTGATTTGTCAAATTCAACTTTTTCTTCTCTCTACAGTTATCAGAGATTCATAAAGAAAGCTGAAATATGCATTTTTTATACTCGAAGAAAATGAAATAAGACTGTAGCGCGAAGAAAAAAGTTTCTTTTTCTCGTTAATTATTTAATTGCGAAAGAAACCGTATTTTGAAAGCTTGTTATCGTTCGATTTATATCTCTTGTATTTACGTTTCCACTTGTAAGAGTATGTTTCTCTCTTTTTTTAATATAAATGTTGCTTACTTTTACACTGAATCTCTTAACATGGCAAGTACTTGGTCACTTCACTCGCACTCGTCTCCCTTTTTTATCCCTGGCGGATGTAAGTTTTCTTTGTTAAGTTATATATTATAACTGAAATAAAAATTGGTAATAAAATATGTATCAAATGTGAATTCAATACAATACACTGACACAAAGTATTGTAATAGTTACTAAACCACAAGTTATATCGATACCAGATCCTGCGTAATTTTATTGTCAATTGTTACAGTAACGCAACAAATTCTGTTTTTTACGTTGAGTAATATTATTTTCCTACATGTGTACTATGTAGTGAGGAACACAAAATTTGTTAAGGTTGTGCTACTTATGTTACTATTAGATGTAATTTTGCAAATTTCTATGAAAATCCACAAAACTGTTGAACCTACAAAAATGCTAAACTGTCGAAGAGAACGTTCCACCAGGGAGAACAAATTATATAATGCGTATGCCGAGTAAGTAGACTGAAAAATAGAGAAAAAATAATTAATAATAAATATAAAAGTAAGGAGGGCTGTGTAAACAATGGGAAGTAAAAAGCGCAGCAATACTGTTTGTGCGAGCTTCAGATTAATTGCATGTTAAACATGTCACTTTATATATGTACGACGATAAATGATACGCGCGTATCTGTGTTAATGGTATAAAATAAAATAACGGGAAAAGAGAAAAAAAGAAAAAAGAATTATAGAAACCGACGCGTTCGCGTATAAAGATCGCTTCAAAAGATTAAAAAAAAGAAAAGAAAACGACGGAACTTCTTTACTTGAACGCGTATTAAACGACGTACCGCAAGTATATGCATATATATATATATATGCATGTCGGTATGCGACTTTTTACAAAACAATCTGGAAAAATGCTAGCGAAATATAACAAGATGATCATTTTACCATCCATCGTAGAGTCATGTCGAATTCTCGTCTCGTAATTTTTTTCATTGTAGTAGCGAAAAATTCGTTAAAATTCGTGTAAAGACGAGCTTAATTGCGCTATTGCAATGTAGCGGTTTTAAAATTACCATTTCATTTGTACCAGATGAATCACATACTTCCATATGTGATTTTTCAGCGATAACGTTGCTCAACTATGTCTCTTTTTATTATACTACAACGAAGCGCTTCGTAATAGCGGATGAAAGAAAAGAATCGTCTCGTCTTAAGTTGCACTTATATTCTACCATTTGTACCGTAAGAAGAACGAAAGTCTCGTGAGCAGTGTGGAGACGTTTTTTTTTTTGTCAGTTGCTACTAATCAAATATTTAATACGTAAATATTAATGTATCTTTAATATTTGTGTATTATTTATACAGCTACTATGAACATGATAATAAATGAATTTGATTTTGAGTGAAAAAGATAATTTGTATTGCTCCAAACTGATTTTTTAATCCGTTGCGAATTAACTCGAAATCGATTTCACGTGAGTTCCGATTCCATTGATCAATGTGCACATTCGCCTGTAAAATAGGAAATTGTTTGGGAGATTCAGTAACTCTGTTGTTTGGCGAATAAATTTACTAAATGAAATTCACCTGTACAATTTTAAACATTCACTCTAATAACGAAAGCCAATCATCGAGAATCGAGAAAATCTTATTAAAGTAACGTTTCCATTATTGACCGTGAAAGACAAAATAACAATAATAAAATAGCCAACAACGTTTGCTCGTATTACTGCCTGAAAAATGAAGCGTACCATAACGAAAGAGGGGAAGAATATCGAAATTTTGTATTGTTCGGATGTCTATAGAAATCATGTTTTTCTATCTAATATAGCGTGCGATTTGTAGCGACGACGACTTTTACCCGTACGAGCGACGACAACAATAATTATCACAATCTGTGCTCTTGAAGTTCGAGAGGAAAGAGTCGTTGGGAGATCAATGCTGTGAATCAATTTTTTAACTACACAGTGTACTCTAAGTTTTCGTTTTACTCGCCGTATCCGTTCCATTGAACCCGATTAATAATCACGAATCGAATGAAGTATCAAAGCAAAAGTTTCTATTATTTGTTACTCTTTTTAAATCGGATTCTACCATGATTTTTTGTATATTCTATGTGCTGTATAGATCGCGCGAATTTTTCACTCGTAACCGAATTGTAAATACATATTATGCACTTGGACGAGGAGTACATGTATAGTTACGGGCAGCAATATTTTCTCGGCCTCGAAGAGACGACGGAGTACACTACATAGATATATTTATCGTGACAAAGCCAAGTTTGTACTGTGAACTAAAAGAAATAATAAGGATGGAAGATGATGAAGAGTAAAATATCGAGTGTAAGACGATGTAATTTAAAAAGCTCACTCCGTTCGTGACTTTCGTTGATGCGACGAGTCGTTCCGTTTCTTCTCGCATCCGATGGCGTCGAATATTCGTTTTCTCTGTATTTCCTTTGCAACAAATGTAATACGATCGAAAGTGTAATATATTTATATACTCAATAGTACTGGCTTTAATAAATTTACTTTTGCACTACCCTCTTCCTAGCAACCTGAAACACGCAGATGGCTAAAGATAATTATTTTATCAACAGCTAATCATTATTGTATTACAACTATTCTTAACGAGCCTTTAAAAATCTAAAACGAGAGTCTTTTATCTGCAACATGGCGAAACGATCTTCCACGTTGCATCGGTAATCCAACCAAACTATAAATAATCTCACACGATCAACGCGACGCAGGCCCATCATCGCGCGTTTTACCGCGCAAAATCCAAATTTACCGCCAACTTTAACCTCCTATATTACCGAGCGCAGATGTCGCGAGCGTCGCGATTTACAAATGTCCAGGAACTCGCGCGGCGCTCGGGGCGCTCTACGTACGTACACTTCGCGAAATCCCGTCATCGCCGTGCATGGCTCTCATCCGCCACCACCGCGCCTACAGCTATACACGTATCTCTCTCTCTCTCTCTCTCTTGCTCTCTTGCCTCGTTGCTTTGCCGCGCGCGTGTGCTACAAAATACTTAATCTTCTTCTCGGCTCGACCATATACATACGCGACAGAGACGGCGGGCCTCTTCGAGACTCCTAGACAGCTGAGAGAAGAAAGAACGTCAGGACAGCTCGTGTCGAGGACGCCAGGACACGTCGTCGCGGAACTACTGCCAACAGTGAAGGTGTGCCGCAGACTGCAGACAGGACATTAACTCCCTCGGGTATGTAAGTAAGACTCAGGGACACCTGGTTTGCGGCGCGAAGCTTTTGCTCTCTTTTTCGCATCGGGAGACATCGGACACGCGCTGACTTGTTCCAGACCGTGTACTATGATATGTAGAATGCATGGACGGCGGGAGTGTGTGCGCGAGGGAAAGAGAGCGTGTGTGTGTGGTGTGTGGTGTGCGTGTGTCTGCAGCAGCACGCGCGCGCGGGCCGGCAGCAAAGGCACATTTTTTTGTGCTGCCTCGAGCATTCGCAGTGCGGTGAATCGTCTGCGCGTATACACTTGTTTGTCCATCATCAGTCGAGGGAGTCAGCGCGTATAAAACGTTTTCGCGAGTAGAATTCGCGCCTGTCCCGGGAGTGTCAGTCAGTACTTCGCCGACTGTAAACTAACGATTTTGTGCAGCGGTTAACCGGATATTCCTGACGGTAATTCCTGTGCATATCCTCGGGGAAGGCCATGCTGCGGTGCTTATAAAGTGAAAGTGGGGCAAGATGTTTTGCGCTGGCGATGCGTCTCTGAATATTGCGACTCCCGTATCGCTATAGGTATAGGTGTACTCACAACTCGAGGCGCGAGACTATTCGGGAATACTGTTATATATGAGTTTCGCGACCTTTTCGTCGGTGCGCGCACAGTTATAGCTCTGCCTCGTCGTCGAGGTGACGTTGCTGCAAAACACGCATATACTAACACACCCATGTACAGTGTCATGGAAAATCGAGCGAGCAATCCAAATTTTCAGCAGACTCTCTTGCTCCAAACGGATCACGCTTCGATCGAAAAAAAAAACTTATTGTTGGCGTCAAGTAGCAGCTTTGTGTTTTGCCCGATAAGGTCAACTACTTCCGTCGCGCGTTTTTATTCGTGAAAAACGTTTTTTATCGCGGTTTACTCGAGCCACTCAGCTTCTCTCTCTCTCTCTCTCTCTCTCTTGATATTGCCATCGCTCCACTTCCAAGGCTCGTGAGAAAAAATTCTGAAATTTCTCCGTAAACTGTGAATCAGCTCCAAGACACCGCGTTCCTAAACGATTTATCCTACAGTTGTCGCGATCTAATTCAATAAGACGTTTGCGTAACGACGCATCCAAAAATCGATCCCAACATCGGGAATTGGTTCAACGGGTCAAGTGCGGTGGATTATGTCAAAAATTGCGCAAACACGCTTACCGGCGCATCAAGGATAACCGATTATATCACAGAACTGACTCATCGGCTGATTGCGCGCCGAGATTATGCGAACATGACAAGTCTCCCGTGCACCTATGCGGTGCCTGTGATAAATTTTGCATCGAGCATCCCCATAAGAGAACGCAGAAAAAAGGGCGGTAAAAAAGCACGCCTGGCTCAGCAAAGCGCGCGTCAAAAGGTGCAAAGAATGACAGCTGCAGAACTGCTGCAGTGCGGGACCTGAGAGACTTCCCCTCCGCGCTGCCTGTGTACAGGGTTATTAATTTCCCGAGCTCCCTCTCTCTTTCTCTCTCTTATTCGGACGTTTCGATTTTTCCGTAGAAGGCTCGGGAAATGCGTTAGCTGGCCGATAGGCACGTGCTTACAGGGCAGATGTCCCGAGGGATGATGGGGGGAGGATTGCGCAAGGAGTTGTCACTGCAGTTTCGAGAGCGTTGTTGAGTTATTTGAGAGGCTTTTTTTCTTCGTTGTAATTTCTTGAGATCCGGATTAAATGGTGTTTTGAAGTAATTATTTTGTAGAGCTTGTTGCAGAAGAGTTCAATTTTCGTACAGGGTTTCGCGAATGAAGCACGAGCAAATTGCCCTAATCGTTACATTTCCTTGAGCGCGTTAAACTGCACTTCCGTTAATAGATGTAATTAAACTTATTATAATAATGAGCAATTTTCTGGTTTCAATGTAATTCAATGTAGGGGTATAATTTAGGAAGAGACATTTGTGATTATTTCAATGAAAAAGCGTCGGAAATTCGCTTTGAAAATTTGCGAATTTATTCACCTACGACTTGGAAGTGGTTGAGCGTGTGCAGACGGTTTATCAAACAAGCGACTTTATTCCAGTACAAGCATCAAAGCAAAACCTTTGTTTAGCTGCCTGATACCGCGCTGAGTCAACATAGTCGAGCGCGTACGGTTTCAAAAGTGATCAAATATTTCAGATATTGTCTTACAGATATTTTAAGAACGTCCTGATGTCATGCCAACCATCGCTTGCATCAAAAAGCTTTACAACAGCCCTTTGTTTAATTGACACCAAAACAAAATCTCCGTTACACGAACCGAATATATACCATAAAAGCTGACATGCTCCAATAATTGAATTTTCCCCACACGAGCACCGTGACACTTAAACGATAGGTCAGACAACATGGGCGAAGCGCATCAACCACTAAAACAATCAAAATTTTTACAGAGAGCCAGTTCTTCCTCGCCACCGCATTCGTCCGTCCATCGCAGCCGCTCCAACGCGTCGGCAGCGTCTCTTTTCCGAAGCGTCGAGCTCCCGGTGAAGATGCCCGGCTCGGGGTCCGTCGTCAGAGCGCCGCCAGAACAGCCCATACCGACACCCCGGATATACCACTACGCTTGAGAAGCGTACATCCCTTTCAAAAGTCATCCTTGACAGAAGCTCGATAAGGAGCAGCAAGGGCAGGAGGAGTCGACAGGAAT
The DNA here is from genome assembly GCF_009193385.2 of Nasonia vitripennis. Classification (NCBI taxonomy): domain Eukaryota; kingdom Metazoa; phylum Arthropoda; class Insecta; order Hymenoptera; family Pteromalidae; genus Nasonia; species Nasonia vitripennis. Next base: position 10,210,140 of record NC_045757.1, read on the forward strand.
CTCAAAGATATTTAGAGTAAAGCGCGAGAATGCCGGCGAGCAATCTTGCACGAGGGGCGCAGATGGCGGGTGCGGCCGTTACTGGGACTCCGCCACCGGCGCATTATCTACACGAGCTGCCGGCTCAGGACGAGGAGAGGCTCGGAAGGCTATTCAAGAAGCTGGATCTCGATGGAAACGGCAGGATCGACGTGCACGATCTGTCCAAGGCGCTTCACGAGGCTGGCGTTCACGAACGTTACGCCCAGGTGGTTTCGGGAACTTGGACTTGAAGTTATTTTAACTATAATTGAAAATGATCATCTATTGAGAGCGTAGAGTATGCGTGACTCGGCTAATAACGCTGTTTTTTTTTTTTTTTTTGTAAGTCATAGAGGCAAAGCCGTGTATAAAAGTTTCTGAATTTCACAGTGTGAAATTCTGTTTGAAAGCAGGAACAAAGTGAGCGTCAGATTTATTTGCCAAGCAGGGAATGCTATTTCAATCGCGACCGGCTTAGACAAGCATAATATTGGATTTGCATTCTCGATTCGAAAACCTTCACTAATTTTGTAGGAACCGAAAAGGCTCGTATGGCCAGAAACTGCACGCACGTACATTCACAGTAAATGTTCGAGACAATCGTGTAAAGAAATTGTGAATGTCGATTCTTATTGAATCACAACGTATAATTATTTCTTTAATTTTTTTGTTATTTACTGAAAAACACATAAATACTTGCTGTTTTATTGGATAGAAAAATTCTTTGGATATATTTGCATAGCAAAACTAACTAGCCGTTATTTATATTGTCATTCGTGCGTGTAATAATAAAAAAATTTATCGTTACATTACGTAAAACAAAGGTTACTCAGAAATTTATGCGCCATCCCATTCTAATTTATGTCTTCACGCAAAACCGGGGTTATTTTGAAAAACATTTCTTATCGTTGGTACTGCGTTTTTTCATCGTAATCTACTAAAGATAAAAACGATAATCTTTGAAACACTTCATCGTTATTAAATCTGTAAAACGCTTCGATTCCTTAGAAAAATTGTAACAGAACTTGATGTGCTTTATGTAATGTTTTGTACGGTTTCACTCGCAGAAATAGGCTTTTCTTTATACTTGCTGTACATACCGTTCTATAACATATTTACTGTACTACATTCTTGAGAGGTATACGTACCGAAAAAATCGATCAATTTCAATTATATTGCTATATTTTAAAACCGTCGCATTTTTGCTGTGGATCGCGCGTATTTTAAGCTCACTTGTTTATTGTTTTCCAAAGTGAATAAAATGAGTAATTAATGGTTATTTTTTTCAGAAATTTTTGGCTCGCTCCGATCAAACAAAAAGCGGCGACATCAGCTTGGCAGAATTCATCCATTATGTGCGAGAACATGAAAAAAATTTACGCCTGCAATTTACCGACCTCGATAAGAATAAGGATGGTGAGTCGTTAAGTGCTATTTAAAACCGGATTGCCAGACATCTATGAATATCACCTGCCAAGACTGGTTCGAATGAAAATTATTGAGCGCGATAATTTAACAATTTTCTAATTTTCGTCAAGGTAATATTCAAGGCTTGAATTTCTATTAATTTTGGTCTCCTTTTTACAGGTAAAATAGACTTAGAAGAGTTGATAAAGGCATTCAAAGAACTTGGCATTGAAATGGAAAGAGCAGAAGCAAAAAAATTATTACAAAGGTTTGTTTACAAACAATTTTATTTTTCCCATCAAATAAAACGCTTAAAATCAGATTTGTATGTTTTTTTTTTTTTTTTTGAGATTTGTATGTTAGTTACAAATGCTGTATATTAAAAGCCTATTATTCAAATTACAGAATGGACAAAGATGGAAGCCTCAATATTAGTTTCAATGAATGGAGAGATTTTTTGCTGTATGCACCGACAACTGATATTCATGAACTTATTCAATATTGGCGACATTCTACGGTGAGTTAGATTTATTAAATATTTAAAGTTCTTTTCAATAATCCAATAACTGGTTGTTGAAAAAATTGCGTGTTGTATAAGTTATACTGAAAAAGCATTGGTTAAAAAACTTATTTGTATCAAAACCTATCTTGTTTTCATTTAACTCATATTATATCGGTTAAATATGATATAATTTTATTTTTGCAAAATATTAAAAATGAATGCCTGGATCAAAAGTCACTCTAAAAATTTAGATTTAAATCTGTCATAAAGAATGACTAAAGTTTATTAAAGTTTTATTGACTAGTGCAGCAAACATAGAAATCTTCTAAATAAAGTATTTTTCAATGATGTGTTCAACTTTATAACTCGCATTTTTTTCTTTTACACATTCATAACAAGTAGAACAAGTATGCCATGAAAACTCTCCGCTTGGTGTGATTTAAAAAAATTTACTGTGTATTTAAGTGTATACTTCTTTCTGTTAATCTTCTATGTATAATGTATAGGTATGTGCGTTAGAAATTATTTATGACTACCCAAATTTAATTATTAGAAAGTGGTAATATTATAGATAGAAAAATCGCAATTAAATTGCGCGAAATCAGATCTTAAGTTGCTTAATTTTAACTTAAATAAGATTGGTTAGTTATGCAGCTAAGTAAACCTTAGCCGAAATGATTCAAAGTCTGAATGAATTTTCCCATTCCATAGGAATGATGATTTTCTAAATTTAGAGCAAAAATCCTCTCTTACTGAAGCAAAATGCTTTCGGCGTATCCACCTATTTTTTCAAAATTTTCAAAAGTGCGCTCTCTCGTCAGCTAAAAACCTTATGTATTTATCGCACCAACTCGTCATTCTTTCAAAGTAAAAGTTTTTCTTTCAAGAACTTTCAGACACATTCATCTCACATTCGATATTCCCCCAAGCACCTTCGAATAACTTTCGTATGACGGCGCCTCAATCGCTCTCACTGCCGCAGCACCTCCACAAACCGCAAGAGCAAATAAGAGAGACACAGCTATCTCGTCTCCGATTCGCCAGCAGCGAGGGCTCGTCAGCCTTTCCCACCTCGATCCGGATACGGCGCGTGACGTCCGCGAACGACTGACCTTCATTCCCAGCTGTTCGCGCCGTGCGACTATACAAGTTCTCATGTGCATGTGGCTTTGATTTTTCTTCAGCGGCTCCAGTTACTTTCGTGCAGCTATTTCTTTCTGTTTTAATTTTTGAAGGAGAGTTTCGAGGGGATCGACTTTCGATTTCGTTGTCTCCGGTTCAACGCTACTCGCGCACTTTTTTTGAGGAAAGTGAGTTTGCGAAATTCACGATTTCTGTTACTCAGCCCGTTATGAGCTCATTTAATTCTACAGTTACAGCTGGCTTACTTCATTTTAATTAGGCATAAAATATGATACTATGAATGCGTTCGTGTTTAAGAATACATTATAGGAAAACGATCAAATCAATTTTATCAATTTTACAGTGAATCCCCCTATCTATACAGATAATGACTAGAATACACCGGTTGGCATACACCTTCTTTTATCTTACTGTATAATTAAAATATGGTATCAAAAAGTTATTTTTAGAGTTGAATAATATTAGTCTAAAGCAAATGTCTTGCTGCTCAAAAGCTTAATGAATATTTTCTACAACTACTATATGACAAAGATATTGAGCACATTAATATAAGTTAAATAATTTTAAAGCTAACTCTCTACAAAGACCTTAAATAATTTTCAAAAGAATTTCATTTACATTACGACTAGGTCACAGCTCACTGTCGTTCTAAAAATTCAGTTCTATAGGCGTCTTTATTTTTCACGCTTATCTATTCATTCGAGTAGAATTAAAATTATCTAACTTTTTTCTTCAAGTAATTCTCGATAAGAGGTCGCGTAGAACGTCGACTCGTGGGGAGTTGACTCGTGGAAGCATATCGCAAATATCGCGACGAGCCGGTCAACACTTTTCGCAACGCTCTTGTGTGAAGCACGGAGAATTATCGGTGAATATCGCTGGAGGAAAAAACCGTTAAAGTGTTTCAAGCATTGATGATTTTATTTTAAAATTAAACATTCGTAATTCCATTTTAAACAGCTTGGACAATATAATTATATTTATTCGTGGAATAGTTCATGTCTATTGCATTAGTCATATAATATTGGCTTCAACTTTAATAATACAATAAGTATATATAAAAACTCTACTATTCTCCGGTGTATTTCAAGCAGAAATGTAATAATTTAAAACATATGCTGTCAACCATACCTTTGAAATCAAAGAATCGACTGCTGTTTGTTATATTGGCTTAATATTCATAGCAGCATGTTAATTACAATCCTATCATATTGCTGATAAATTAATTTCCTATTGAGAATTCTAGGTACAGGATGCGGTTATCAAAATGATACGTATCTAAGAACACTTTGTACTCTTGGAGCTTAATCAAAATATTTGACGATGATTTGTATACTAAAATTAAAACGTTTTTTACAATCAATCATATGAGTACGGGATTAGCTATTTCCGTATTAAAATTTCAGACAGCTGTGTCGTTCAAAATATTCTTTACTGGTTGATCTGGTCTAAAGCAAAATATTTTGATAATTATATTGTATTGATTCGTATTGATATGGACGAGTGCCTATACTGTATAAGCAAACTTTTTACGAGGAAGTACTTGAGGCATAGTATCTAGTTATACAAGTTGTATGTAAAAAATCAAACAAAGAAACGATTTAATACAAAAAAGTACCTATGCATGGACCCTCGAATATTTACCTAAAACAATGTTTACGCAACGCTATATATATATATATATATATATATATATATCTACCTATATTATATAGACGTTTTGGACATACTCCCCCCCGCAGCCCCCCCGCAGCCCCCCCGCACAGCCCCCCCGCAAAATAAGGGAAAATTCTTCCATTTTTCATGTGATTTGAATAATCTGAAAAGCCCCCCCGTTGTGAGATCTGCTTTTCTACCTTTCTCGAGGCTTTCGCACGAGCACTGCGAGTGAGAAAATCGAGCAAGGTAGAAAAACACCTCCCACAACAGTATCATACGATATTTTATACCACGAGAACCGAAAATTGCAATTAAAGTTTGCATTTTGAGGTTAGAGTGGTATAAATTTTTTTTTCTATTTTTTCCACACCACCCATGAGGTAAATAGACAGGAGCGTTTTTTTGTAATATTTTTTGTTAAAGTTTGAATTTGTTTGAAGGAAATAATTCTTATAAGGTTTTTATTTTGCTTTTGTATTGTTAACACTTTGATGTGCGTATACTAAGCATTGACTTTTGCTTTTATATTGTTGACACTTTGATGTGTTTATACTAAGCATTGTCTTTTGCTTTTGTATTGTTATCACTTTCGCGTGTACTCAGTGTTATATTCAGCATTGTAAAAACTTTATAAGATCATAAATGTTTTTAATTTATCAATTTCCTACTAACGTAAATAATGACGGTACGTATCAACATATATCTACGTTAGATTTTTTCGGTAAATTTGATCTATATGGTGCTTTTCTTCGTAGACAATATTCCGTTAACCAAAAAGTAATTTGTAAAAGTTGTTGCCCGCATCACAATTTTTATATTTTAATCATCACTATATCAAATTTTAATAATATGTACTATATTTAAAAACAAATTACTTACTACTTGAAAAATGATACATATATATCGATGCAAGTGGTATGAATTTAACCTCTTTTTTTGTCTTGATTAAGCTACTTCTAACAATTACGTTGAAAATTAAATTTACACTAAAACAAGAATCGGGGGGTTGGCGAGCGCAGCGAGCAGGGGGGCGGAGCCCCACTAGTATATATATATATATATATATATATATATATATATACACATATTAGGCAACGTTTCGGACTTGGATTTTGTAGCAAAAACTTTTGATAATCTGTAAGCGCTGCACATACACAACTATACGGCAAAAAAACAGAACGGTATACGGGTAAACAGTAAACACAGCAATATTCGCGTGAGACCATATATTCTTTTAGAGATGATACTCCATTGCGAATTAGCGTCTTTGACTTTGTTTACATCTGCGCAACTCATCGATCGGATAATCTTGTAAAAATCAAGAATTTACGCGGGTTGGAAAAGTGTCGATAACGGATGTGCTAATGGAAACTTTTGTTTTTAATAGTATGATCGTCATTCATGTTTACTGAACTGTTGTGTTCTATATGAATATCATCAATTCATTTGTTGCTGACATAATAGATAGCGCAATTGTATAAACAAGCATTAAATTTATTTCAATTTAAACATTTAAATAAATCGACGAATCGTTATATATTTACGCATTTACTCGGCGACCACGTAGCATCATTGTAGTATCGTTTAATTATCTCGAACCGCTCCTAGAGTCAGATCAACAGCCTTTAAAAGAGGCACGACTATAATATACGCAAATCACGGCCAATTTCTAAATCAAACAAGTGTCAAGTTCAAAATCGTCTCACACTACTTATCACTCGTTTGAATTTTTTTTAAAATATTGAACCGTTATCACACTTCGCCACGCGCATCATATACTGCATTCAAAATTTTCCTTCCGCTCGGCGCACATCGCGCGAAAACCGCGCTAAATCAGTATGATCCTGACATAATCTCACTTAGAATGCACGTGTAATGTGTACTGTACATACTAATAATCATCGCGTGAAACAGCAATGACACTGGTTTGAACTGGTTCTTCGTTTCGCCCTCGACAGATGTTTCGTCCTGACGTCATCGCAGATCTCCACTATTATTGTTATTACAGCAAATCACAAGCAGTTGTACGTATAGGTGTCGGTTCGTCTGCGCATAATGACTATAGAGCGAAACAGACTCTCGGCGGTCAAGTGTCGGGCAATGAGTCGACGATCGTTGGCCTGAGTTAGAGTTAGCTGCGGTGATTTTTTTGCTGGAGTTGCGGGGCGATCCGCTGACTCCTGCAGTCGATGCAGTGCTAATTCTTCCGAGAATATAATATAGTCGTGTGTACATTTGAAAAATTGAAGTAAATGAATTTATTTATTCATTTTATTCCTCGTTAAAAATGCATCGAAAAATAACAAAAGAATAATTGAAATTCCAAAGTTCTCTTTTGGTTTATAGGCTATATCGGTAAGAAGCCCTGTATAGGTTCTTTGCGAATTACAACCGAGCTCATATCTACTTATCGATCGACTGCATTATTGGCCGTTGGCCAACCTAATATTTTCAGGCCGCGACATAAGGCGTCGCGAACGGATCAATCGCGTTCGGAATTAGAGTAAACTAATAAAAATACAGTTTGATGAGTTTTGTATAAACGCGTAATTTTAGATTTCGTTCATCACCTTTATATTATCTTTCAACCTTAGAAGTTATATATTTCCAAGAAATAATAAAAGCTCACTCATATTTCTGAAATTCTTAATCGTTCTTCTCATAAACCTAAATTCAAATAAAGTCAAATCAAACAAAAGCTTTCCTTAATTAGAATCTCGATAAATCACTCCGTATACTTTTCGCAGTGCGACGAATTCTAAAATTAACTCGAAATTGCATTTTCCCCACATCAATGGAAAATCCACGCCTAATCACCTATCATAAATTACCCCCTCGAGGAATTCCGCAAAGCGTCTAAAATCTAAATCTTCACAGCTCAGAATCTGCAGACTCACAGTGCACACAAAGTGCAGTATGCAGCTCGTCACGGTGTCGAAATACCTATAGATCGTTTCATCAGCCGCAGACGAAGCTTCGCATTGGCTGCGACGTCAGCCGGGCGCACGCGCGTGTGTGCATACTGCACATTACGAGACTCGCAAGTGCTGTGTCGTGAGGCTCGGAGCAAATTTTTTGACTTACTTTTCCGTTATAAAATCGTTTGTTTTGACGCTTATCGCAGACGATGGCAGACGAGTCGTCTGGAGGATTCGACGGCCTCGTTTTAGCGAGGTTGAGAATGAGTTCGTTTATTATGATGTGGGATGGGAAGTTTTCAGGTGAGAGAGGTGAAGGACTGGTGAATTTGGATGGAATTTTTTCTATCGTATTTTTGTTATTTTGTTCTTCTTTATTTATTTATTAAAAAGTCGCTTGTCTGTCGTATTGATAATAAGTATAAAGCTTGCAGCTATATTGTTAACGAGTCATTCAGGTATAAAAAGCTTTTTTATTAAAAGTTCTAGGATTTTTATGCTGAATCATTGATTGACTATAACGAGATGCAATATCGGTTTCATTCATCTCATTGCTCTACTATCAATCGATCGTTGTAATTGTTTATTTGGAAGAATAAAAGCCACAGTGGCGGCGCCTTATAAACTGCTTCAATTCAGCTTTCAATTGAACGTCTCTGGATATGCTGGCTATGCTATGCAGTACGCGAGCGCTCTGCTTTACCAGTGTTGTGGTTGAACAGTCCTCTCTGTTTGGGCGCGTGACTCTCCCAAAATAGGCGCGCTTATCACCCGTATAGGAGCGCGTATCACCCGTGTACCGGACCTATCGCTAGACACTAGGTTAGTGGCGCTGCTCTTCCACTTTTCTCCCAGTGCAGATGCCTCACAAGGCGACATTTTTGGAAGACCGCAATGAAAACGTCGCACACTAGCCAATTTTCTTCTTCCCCAATGACAACAAACTCTCTGTCACAAATCTCCTCCACGCACACACATGTAGGGGATTTCCAAGCATGGAAAACTTCCTCCTCTCTGCGCAATCATCCTAACACCAGCTCGTCTGGTGTTTACAATGACACCCGCCTCTATCCTCCGATTATTTTATTGTCACTGTCTGTCTCCGCCTCTGCTGTGTACGTCACGTCAGGCACACGCGCGTATTTTCGGAAGAGCCACGCGTTTTTGCTAAATATTTGCAACGTCGGGAGAAAGAAAAAACTGTAGACGGAAGCGATAAGATTGCGCAAGAGCGCGCGTGCCTGTGATTTTATCTCATCAGGGGAATCAATTAACGATGAAATGCACGTGATTCGCTGGTGACGCCGATTGAGTTATCGGGACTTCAGGTGGTCGTGAATTTTCAGTATTGATCGGCGATTTCGTTTTATGTAGTGTACACAAGCTTGCAGTGCTAAAACGAAACGCTGCCTATTTTTTCCGGTGAATTTTCAGCAGTTCAAACGCTAGCTCGTAAAGTTTGCAGATCCTGCATTTTTCTAACTCAAAGTCTAATTTGTGACGCCACGCGCGGGTGTTGTTAAACGCTAGAGTCCAGCAGCTGACGTAGTCTATTACGCGAGTCGTGTGTTTTCCGACTTTCGACGTCGATATGTTTTCAAATTCGATATTATTTTCTGGAATACTTAATAGTAGAATATATAATGCTCCGCCGAAAAAAAAAATTAAAGACACGCACGCTTGATTGAGTCATGTCAGTGGTATCGTTCATGTGATTCACTCTCGATCGCCCCTTGTGTTGTATACCAACCTTTGTTTACAACGCGAGTTAACGTCGGTTGTAATCACACTGCATGCGACGTAATTGATCAATTTCAATAAAATCATTTACAAGAACTTTCTTTCACCGACGTATACGATCAAACCTGAGCGAAGCGTGATTTCAAACATTTTAAAAATCGACAAAGCTTTATCAAAACCGCAACAAAATTACGCGCATCGGCGCACTTTGTCGTGACCTCTGTCGACTTTTTCTTCAGCATGAGCTTAAAGAACTTTGAACCTCGTCTCGAGTGTGAAAATTCCAAGTGACCAATGACTGTTCGTCGTCGCTTATCGGTGTACGAGATAAGCCTGTCTGGTTATTACGCGATTCCGTCAGTCATCTCTGTCAGTTGCGTGTTAAGCTCAAAAGTATATGAAGCGTATCACCCCGCTTTCGTCGCTAGAGCAATGTGTGTAATTTGCACTCGACTGGCATGTATCGGAAACGTGAATTAAATGTGATGAGCGCGCGTTGATTAGCATTTCTAAGGAAAATACGGATGATTTATATTATACGCGCGAGGCAAGTCTGTAAAAAAATCATGACAAATGATTTTGATTTATCTATTGCTTTCATAAAGGAATATGAATTTTCATATACCTATGCAGCAATGCCACGCGACAATACCACAGCGCATTTAACGCCTACACCTGTCATTGAATATTGTTACATTAATACAGACAAGATAGAGAACAATGACAAGCTGAAATTCCAAGCGCGACGATATCCGAGTGACGTTGTATAGCCTCAAAAATATAATGTGAGGTAACCTCGTTATTTTTTTTTGTAACCGCTATCTAAATAAAATAAATAAAATTAAAGTAAAAGTAAATAAAATTGAGATAGAAGAGTTTTACAAAACGTTGATAATCGCGTCGAGAAAAACTTACTGTATATATAAGTATAGTATTCCACAATTGGATCAGTTTATGATTTTTACTTATGGGCCTTAATCGTGATTCGAAACGCAATTCAAATTTAAAGTGTACACATCTTGTCGAATTCGAAATCAAGAGCCTCTTTCACACCTCTCACACATGTTTCTGTGTTTGAAAAAATCAAACACAGAAACATCAACAGAAGGCTGATGAAAAATTCTCTTCCATGCCAAAGGAAAGTCTGATCGTTCGCCAGCGTACAATCGCACCGCAGCCCCTGTTTGCACACTACACACATTACGAAACCCGCGGCGTGTAAAAAGTCGGAGCAAAGTCAAGTCTGCCGCCTCGACTATGCGGAATTATTTTTGGCCGCTGGTCAGATGGTATACCTAATATACTACTACTCACGGCGCCCGGTGTTTTAATATAAATGCTTCAGAGTTCCCCCTTCCATGTCTCCACTGCGTTATATAAAGTAAAAAGTGCTAACGATATTTCTGTCGCTGAAAAAAATGCGCTTTCTAAAATGATATTATGTTACGCGTGTAAGTAGCGAGAGTTTATCTTGGCAAAATTCGAGTGCCTGGATTGGAGATTCGGTACCGGATGGTTCAAGCGAGGTGTCTGATAAATTGGACTCTTATCAAGCGCATTGTTTCATTGAGGAGCTTTGTTTGATTTTTATTTATTTTCTTCTAAGGAACGTGGCGGTAAGGTACTTGACTTTGAGAATACTGCGCGATTCTTAGAGACGAGATTAGTTCTTCGGACTTGATATGATATTGGTTTTTATTGCTTTGTATATAGAAAGTCGCATTTGATGAAGTGAAGCGTTATAGCAGAACGACTATTAAAAATGTTATTCGAGCTATAGTTTAAGTTTTATAGATGAGTCATAATAATGCGAAAATTATTTATAAAAACTTGGATCTATAATACCTTTACTTTACTCTGTACGTATAAAGGATTTTATATTATGCGTGATCTGAGCTTGGTGGAATATTTGTTTTTAAATAATTATTACACTGATAACAATATGGTTTGATAACGTTAAATGAAACCTTTCCTCTCAAAAGTTCCCCGAATGCTAAAATGCAACCGTAACGTATATGATGCTCGAGTCTGGCATTATTACGAAGTCCTTATCTTATACGAAGAATTATATATTTTTTTAAGTTTTTATAACAATATCTTGAATGCGATTAAGCTTTTAACAACCGTTCCTTTAAGCTATATACTATACAGAAGTTTTTTTTATTACAAATCTAGGAAATGCTGAAAAAAGAATAATTCGCTTTTTTACTACTTTTGGGTAGCTGTGCATAGCTTATTAATAATCGTTTCGCAATTAACTAGCTCAATACGACAAAAATCCATAGGTATTTCCAATCATCAAAAAAAATATCGATATCGTACCAAGAAAACTTAACGGTAAAATTTCGCCTTGAACATGAATTCATCGAAATTCCTCAGCGACAAGATGCAATAAGAAAAAATTAAAAAGCCGCCACGTTTGTTCAAGGTGCACAAACTTCATCGCTGGAATCAGCCGAAAGGTCGAAGCGAATTTGACCGTCATCCCGTGCGTTAACCTTTTTTAGAGACCATCCAGGCGCGTGCGTCACATCGTTCGTAAACAGAAAAATTGACCGACCGGGAAAATCCTTATTCGCAAGGATGTGAACCCCCTAGCCATTCGTGTATTGCTTTTTAAATGACATTTCCGCTACAGATAACACTTCCTTTGCGTATACGCTCGCGCGGTGCAAGAGTCAAAGTTTTCCGCAGAGAGAGAGAGAGAGAGAGAGAGAGAGAGAGAGAGAGAGAGAGAGAGAGAGAGAGAGAGAGAGAGAAGAGGCGCTCCGAAATATTTAGGCCACGGGTTCAAGAGAGTTCCGGTATTATATACGGCTCCCCCTCTATTTTCTGGAGAGACGAGCCCACCGAAAACGGCGCGCGCCGTGACGTATGGAGGAAAGCTGGCGTCGGTGGGGTTTCCCTCTATGTGCATGTGCGTAGGTGGACTATTTTACATCTTCTTTACGTTTCCTTCTGTTTTATCATTTTGATCGTTCGCGTGATTTTTTTTAGTTTTCTTCGAAAAAACAATGAAGCTCCTTTTGTTTTCTCATATAGTCCGTTGCGAATGCAAAAGGTTCGAACTGGAATCTTCAAGAACCTTGCGCTGTGGGGGTACAATGCAGATCCCTCGAACCCGGCTCACCAGGGTCATAAAACTCCGGGTTTGCATTTCATTTCCTGCTAGAAAACTAGCTGTACGCAGGTAATATGAAAGACTCGAATCAATTCGCATCCCGAGTGCATCATCGTCGCTGAATTTTCCTGACTCACTCACTCACCCACACACCCGATCGCCGACTTATCTCAGGTTATAACACAGGCACACACCGTGTCCCTAACCGTCACCGACGCTACGCACACAGAGACACGGTGTGCTCCGCCTATTTCCATCTCCATCTCTGCCGAGGGGGAGAGAGAGAGAGAGAGAGAGAGAGAGAGAGAGAGAGCCGCCGCCGCCGCCGGACTACGTCACGGCTCTTTTTCAGGCCTGCCGTCGCTGGTCGGCTGCCGGCTGCCGGCTGCTTCAGTCAGTCTCGGGATCGGCATCCGAGCGCAAGCGTTTACACAAATCGTCTCTCGAACAAGAGCGTACAACTCGTTCGCTTCGATTCACTGCATTGTCCATACCTGTAGTGAGTGTGTGCACGCCTACTTTCGAAGTACACTTGAGAACACCGGCTCGTTCACGTGCGAGAGTGAAAGTTACATGATAAGAAAGTTCTCTCCTCTCTCGGGCACCGAGAGAGATTTCAAGAGGCTCATACCCTCGGCCGAGATGCTGCACCGGGAGGAAGTCATCACCAGCGGCTGCACCGTCTGCCTCGAGTTCCTCAACCGATACCATGACCTTCTACAACGGGTATGCGCTATACACTTTTAAACGTTACACGAAGAAAGCGGTTTCGGAACGCGGCTTCATAACTGTGAATAGCGCGCGCGCGAGTGTGTGTGTGTGTGCGTGTGTGTGTGTGTGTGTGCCGTTGACCCTTATTTTAGAGCCCTGCACACTGGCGTGTACATCAGTGCACGCAGCGCACGAGACTCTCTCCCGCGCGAAATCCGAGACTATGTCTGGATGTCTGGCTCGCAGGGGGCTTTTTTATCCCGGCCGATGGTATTTCGGAGCGGAAGCGTTTTGTTCGCTGGGTTAATTGAGAGTTTTATTCCGCGGGGATGCACATCAGCATTGGGATTTTTCTATAATGAGATAAATATAATGAATAAATCTCGTTCTGTGATTTATTCTTACTCGTCTCGCAATAATTATTAATAACGTATACTCCGAAAGATCGAATCAATCTATTCCCGCGAAAAAAAAGAGAGAAAAAAAGAAACACAATTTTTAAAAATGTAAAACGATGAAGTAACAGTTAGCTAATCGCCGAGACACGTGTATAGCCGGAGCTCGCGCACAGAATCGCGGCCGAAGTCACGAGAAGCGCTGCTATCGAATCGCGATTGTGAAAAAAAAGAGGAAAAAAAATTAAGTACAAGCATCGAAAGAGAAAGAGAGACAACTTCGCGTCGGAGGACATAACCTATCCTCCACACTCTCGAAAGTCATAACCTCACTTTCCGCTAAAGGCACCGCGCGCAGTGCGCGTCGAACGAAACGCGGCCTTGATAACTCTAACCGACGCTCTCTTTTCTCCCGTACGATGGAGATACTTGCGGGCTTTAAAAAATCGCGCACGAATGACGTGCATGGATAATACGTGTTTCGAGATTGATACAGCAACGCGTCAGCCGCGCGCGAGATATTGCATTTTTCGCGCATATCGATACACGCGGGAGCGAATGACCGGATTTTATCGAGGGGAAAAATTTGAACGTTATATGCGAGATTAGGACGGAAAGAGCATATAATCGATGTGTGTAGGGGATTCCAGGTCAACGATGATCAATTCGGAAATATGACAGATCGCTTGTTTGCCGTGAGTCAACCACCTGTGGACTTCCTATTCGTTGATTGTTATCGAAGCCAACGCCTCGTCGCCGTTCAAAATTCGTGACGCAAACTACGAATTTTTTCAACGACTTCGGCGTAATGCGCGTTTTCTTCTGGGAGAAACCGAACAAACATCGATTGCATCCATCCAAATGGAAATAACAATTACGCGGTCTCGAAGCGTCACGATGTCGTATAGCTATTGACACAGTGCAGCGGAGAAATGCGCGTGAATAGCTCCCGTTTGGATACACGACGCGTGTCAAGGAACACAGTGTATATTGATAACGAACAGCTGATAAGGGAAAAGCGCGCAGCTGCAGAGAGTCAGCAGTGAATGACCGTCGAGCGGCGTTTTTCTATTGGATTATAACGTTGTTGCTAACCGAGGAGTGCACCTTGTGCTTGTACAGGCGCTAAAAGATGAGCCATTTAAAGAGGTGTCGTTTTACGCGGCGAGCTATTTAAAAACCTGCCGATTCCCGCTGAAAAACGAGTGGGAGGTTATATCACGATCTTTTTTTTTTTTTTTTTTTTAATGTTTCGGAATGACGCCAGCTTCTTCGCTGGACTTTGAATTTCGTTTCGAGATCCCAGGTATACTTTTACTAGTAGCGACTTTCGAATTCCGGTCGTCGAGCGCGTGAGATAAGCTTCATACTGCAGTTATTACGCAGCGAATTTCCGTGAACGCTTTGAGAAATAGATGATTCATGCTGAAAAAAATCGAGAAAATCAGCTTGTTGGCCGAGTCGGAAAGATACCGTTGGCTTATCGATCGCTTTGTTCGATCTTTGGTACGCCAGGAACGCGAAGCCAACACTTTTGAACCTACTCGACTTTCGCTTGCATTTGAATTGGGAAAAAGTAAGGGGCACCTGTTGCTTTCTCACACACACTCTCTCTCTCTCTCTCTCCGTAAACGATTCCGAGGCACCACTTCCCAATGTAAAATCCTACACGACAATATAGAGCAAATCTGTCCTCCAACAAGTTCACTGTTTCCCAGCCGACGTTATCTCTCCCACGCCGCTGTCGTCCCTTGTAAATCGAAGTCAAGGCTCCCGGCGGCGCCTATATACTCTTGGTTATTTAAAAAAGAAACCGTTACGCGCTGAATTCTCGGTCTTCTCTTTTCGTAATCGCAGAGCTGTGGAATTCCCAAGGAGAGCTAGCCTAGAGAGTCGGGGCCGTGAAAGTGCGCTTTCGGCTGCGCTCTCGACGTGGCTTTAGTGCGCTTCGCGTGTACTGCTATATGATGTGCGTTGGTTGTAACGTGGAGAGATATGATTCGAAGGTTTTTAGTCAATGAGGGAGTCAGCTGTTGGAGTATTTTATTCCAAGCGCGGTGACTGTGTGGAAGGCGTGTCTCGCGATTGATTAATTCGAGTTTTTTCCCTCCGCGAGAAACCCATGTGTATAATGGAAACGGGAATTTTTTGCGTGAGTCGTGAACGATTGGTAATCTGAAATGCATGCATCCAACTTTAACAGCCAGTTGCTGAAGAAAACGTATGTACAGTTGAAGTGGAAAACGCCAAACGGTCATTTTCCATTGCGCAACGTCCCGCTCTATATGAATTGAAACCACGCTCGTTTTCATCCACACAAAACGGTACTCATTTTCAGCATACGTACAACCGCTCCTTACACTGAATAAATCCCGAAACACTTCTAAAAAGGACCAACCGCGAACCAGAAATCCGTATACGTGACCCTCTTTAAAAATAATGTCAAACGTGACACTGCACCTCCTCGAAATCCACGACCAGCGCAAACACGTCGGCTTATTAAAAACAATTTTCGAGCTCGCGCACGTCAGCCTCGTATGTGCGCCGGTGGGACATGAAAAACTTCGTTATCTGCGCTGCGAATGTGCGGGGCGCGAAAAATTGCAAACTCGCGTGACGTACACGCGCGAGCCAGATTAGCCGCTATGCGACTCGATGACGAGGGCGACGCGTAGTTGCACATAGTGTATATGTAGCGAGAGGTGGCTTTTCCGGGTGTAGTTGGCGCGCGCCGACACCGGCAGCAGCGAAGTGTCTCGAATGATCCAGAGTTGCCAGCGTGAGCGGCTGTAGAATGAAGACTTTTTGGGGAGGATGTTTTCGCGAACATCTTTTTTTTTATCGCTGCACAAGCTGTAAACACAAAATGTTTCGATTCTTCGTTGATGCTACGATAAGTGATAAGTGAACTTTGATTTATACTGTGCATTGTAATCTCTCGGATATAAAATTTCCAATGCAATATTTTGATCGCAATGGCTTTCAAGATACAGTACAAAGCTCTATCGCGCACTTTATATTTTTTATAGGAAAAAAAGTTCAATGAAATTCCCACGCATACAGATAAGCTCGTTATCTCGCCGGAAGTCGATCTCTATCCGACGTTGTACAAAGAAATGAACTACTATCCTACTTTTTCACCGAAACTAGAACAATGCAACGGCAACTGTCGCGTAACTAACTTCAATCTCCATCGCGTGGAAAAATCTACCATACTTACACACTGATCATTTTCAATCATGGCCAATCGCGCGTGGAAAACATTCCACCGATCGACTCGGTCTCCCCTCCGAAAAAATAGACAACCTATAATCCCCTGACAAACTCGCGATCGCGGCGTTTGGCACAATTTCCCTCTCGATCGCGTCGCGAAGCTGCCAGAAGAAAAACCGAACACTTATTCACGACCAGCGCTTGATACATAAAAATCGTCGCTTTCTAAGCGAGACGAGCATGTCGACGAGGCAATTCAGGAGACTTGGCGTGACGCTCGTTATTATGTACATCGCATTTGCGCCACGATATTTTCGGGGTCGATAACTCTCGATTGAACAGCTGGTCGCGCCAAGTGTCTTCGTCGCGTCGAGATGTGATGGATCAAATATACATAAGTAAGGATCTAATAAATCTTCTCGATTTATGCATTTGCATTCGCAGCGTAATACCGCTGAATTGTAGCATAAAGCTCCGGAGAATTCGAAAGCTCGACTGCGCGCGACGCAGCGGAATTAGAACGCGAATATTCTAGTCTGCGATCGCAGTCGCGCTCGAGAAAAATGAGAGCACGCGTGAAGTGCAAATTTAACTGCTCCTTACGTAACGCTGATGCTCGGTAATGCACGTATAAAAGCTGTAAGCTAACGTATAAAAGCTCGCCCGACGATTCGAAATTCATCCGCGCAGCAGGTATAGATAAACTACCTGCGAATATTATGGATCTTTCATCGGAAAGCCAAGCTCGAGGCTGGCGCGCCGTCGCGACGACCTGCACCCCCAGCAAGAGCACGTGGGGCGCGAGCGAGAGAGAAAGAGAAGCAAGCAAGCAGCAGCCAGTGCGCCGAAGCGTCGTCCACGACATTGGGCGCAGCACCAACTCGCCTGCTGGCAGTCGGCCGCGCATTCGAACGCCGCACTTCGCTCTCGTTTTCGCTCGTCGTATGGACTCTCGCGCGCTGCAGGGGAAGGGCTGCTAGTTCGCGATCGACTCTCGCGCGCGGCGGTGCCTATTGTACTGTGGATCCTATAGATAGGGGGAAAAAAGTGTGCTCCGTTGCAAGGACGAGTGAAGTTTTCGCGCACGATGGATACCCTGGACAATATCGATAGCGATCTGTGGCTCGAGATCTACGTAAAGTTAAGTACTCGCAGCAGCAGTGGTGGCGGCTCGCGTGAACTTGAGAGAGCGGAGCGCAACCGACTCAATGTCACTCTGCGCTGGCGCGCGATGAGATTACTCCACACGGCTGAATTTTATGCTGCGCTTGCTCTTTCTCTTCCTGTCGTGACGTAACACGTTCACACATACACATACACACTGCCTCGTAGCTGCTTCCTCGTAATAAGCTTCCTGTCGCTGGTTTGGTCGAATAACGTGGATGGCAAAGAGGTTATACGTTAGATGCGCGACGACAGTTACGTCACAGTATATGCGGAGCGACTGTACCTGTATTATATTTTTGTCGGCTGGCGACGAACTTGCATCGATTATTCAATCCTGTAAAGTTGGTACGTCATGCGTGTACACGGACGACGACGAGGATTTTCCGATCCGATCTCTCTCGATTGATTAACTCGCGCGCGCGCGCGAAGGCTAATTGAAACTTAGAGTCGTTGCATCACGAGAGAGCGCGCGGTGCGCGCGGATTTCAACAGCCGCACGAATGATGCATCATGCATACGCTCTATATCTATAATAATTCACGAGTTAGCTGTGCGGCGTGTATCCGAGCTTTTAGGAGTAGGTCACGTGACAGCTCGTGCACGTGAGAGAGCGAATTTGAATTTTAGACGGGCTTGACCCTTTCACCGAGTATATTATACTTATGTCGTTATATTACGAAAAGCTCGGCTGGTTTCTCTCTTTCAAAACAAAAATGGACCACTCGTCGAGTTCACTGGAATCAATAGCTCAATCGACAGGGTTAAAGCTCTCTCTCTCTCTCTCTCTCTCTCTCTCTCTCTCTCGGTTGTTTATGGTTTCGTGTGATTGATCTCGTTTAGAAGAGAGCTGAAAGAGAGACGGGAGAAGAAAAGCGACTGCAGCTGTGCGGTTTCTCTTGACGTCACACCGCGACACGCGTCTATCTCCCTCGGCCGTATTTTTTTCGAGCTAATGAACTTACAACGCCGTACAAACAGGTTCATTACGACGTGGTCTCGATGTGCCCCCCTGCAGCTTTGAATTTTTCATTTCGATGACGAGATATTATGTATTATTGTTTACATTGCTGCGATGTCTAGATGCGTAAACAGTCGCGATGAGTATAGGATCGTTATCTGACGGAGGAAAGATGCGTATTAGTTATATATGGAAGGTGACAAGTTTGGTGTTTACGCAGTCGGTTGGAAAGTCCGGTAGATTAACGCGATAAAACTATTACGCGGATTTCCCCGAATCTCCTTCTCGTGTGCGGCTTCCTCGGAGGGATCGAAAATTTGTTCCTTCAATCTATGAAAAACTAGTCTCTCGATGCTCAGCTTTATAACGAGTGTGGAATACGTATTCTAATTTATGCAAACTAGAATTTACTCTGACCTCGCTTGGCAATAATTATTTATCTATTATTGCGTAAAGTTGGAAGCAATTATATGCTTTACACGCGCTCTGTAAAATTCTCGCAGAGTCGTAAAAGATACGCCTGTATCGAGAATTTTTTTCTCGAAAAGGATTGGCCTCGAGCTACTTATTGATTAAACAAAATAATTTTACCGATTCAGAGATTATTCGTAGATAATGCTCGCAACCAGATCAATTGAAATTAAAAGTCCAACAACTTTAATGTATATACCTCGTTCACAATTCATTACTCTGTAGATACACTCGCAGAGTACACAAAGAAGCGAATTGCTCAATCGTTCCTTTGCAAGGACTTTGTCAGACTCGTCTCGCAATGCAAATCGGTGTCGCGACGTCTGTGTGGCTTTTGTCTCTCTCTCTCTCTCTCTCTCTCTCTCTCTCTCTCTCTCTCTCTCTCTGGCTCGGAAATTACCGCTAGACTCGTGTGTATGTCATTGATATACACGGTTCATCGAGCCGCACGTTCCGTCTGCCTTTTTTTTGAGATAAGCTGATATAGAGGAAACGTACTTTTTTGATCTTGACTTGCATACGATTCGTTTTATTATGCACTTTTTCTCCTCCGGCATAGAGAACCTTATTGTAGTAGTTTTATTCTGTCGCGTTAGCTCTTCGTGTATATGCAAATATCCAGATAAAAGGTCTCGTTTGCAAAGAAAACCGTGAACAGCTGATACGTATCAGTTCACTGAAGCATATGCACGACAGTTCCGACTACGCCCACTAAAGCATCGAATTTAATTTAATCCTAAACGAACGTCTCGGCGGACAAACGATAAAGAGTTGGCTCTCAGGGGAAAAAAAATTGCGCAAGCTCCAGTGTGCGCGTCGTACTCTTCTCTTTTCAGAACATTGTGCAACGGTGTCTCCTTATACTCGCTGTATCGCGCTCGACGAGAGAGACTCATCTTTGCATGTTGAGATATGATGATCCGGTTTGCAGTGGATACCCCCAAGAAAGCCGAGATCGCCGGTTATCGCGTCGAAAAATACGCGCCAATCGACTGCCGATTATGCCGCTGGGAAGACTTGCTCTTAATTTTGATTTATTGAAAATGTGCGGGTGTTTTGTTCGAGGTTAAAAAAAAGCATGGTATTATTATTCGGAATTACAGAAGCGCGCGAGGAAAACAACTTTTCGTAGAAATTATTCTGCATAAAGTGAGTCAAACGAGTTTTAAATTACTCTTAATTTCAGGACACGTCGTTAGTCCATCGATGGCGCCTATACAATCCGACAATATTAGAATAATTAGACAGGCGGTTTCAACTGGAATTGATCGATCTGGTTCATCTGAATTCATGCTTTCGATGAAGTCATCCGCTCGTTAACTCTGCACAACGCCGATCTCAATAAAAGTACACACTTTTATGCTGTACCTATATACAAAATAACTACACCAAAATAATTATTTTCGTGCACGGCGACTATAACCTTCTAATCGAACGACATCTCCCACGCGCGCGCGCCCTATTGTACTTGAACTACTTTGAGAGCGCGATACTATCTCGCGGTGACGCGCGCGTGCGCGCAGTTGCCCGAAAAAGGCTTCGAAAGTATTGAAAAGACTTATTTTCGGCCTTTTGAATCGCGCCGAACGCGCGAGACGTATAACGTAAAACGTTGCGTTTTACGACGGGAAGTGGAATTGATTACATGACGACACGTCTGCGCGCTTTATTTGCGGCTTTTATTGTCGCGTGTGCGCCGGAACGGCAGGAAATTTGCTTATGATAATGAATCGATTCGGAAGCCTGTACACATGGAGTTTAACAATTGACGAAATCGATGGAAAGCTAGATTCTCTATTATCGCTCGTAAGCTCGAACTTGTCCACGAGCCCGCCGAAAAGGCACAACTCTATTTAAGTAGTAACGATTCAGTTGATTGCGTTGAACGTGATATTTCCCAAACGAATACACCTCTCGATCTTCATATTTATGGAGGGTCTCTACTGCAAGCTCGCTTTCGCGCGCAAGCTCGCCAATCTAAACAACCGACTCCGAAATGCCAGACCAACGCCGACCTGCCCCGTATACATTATTCAAGCAATCAACCGTATAAATTATTATTCCTCGTCCGAAGGAAAGTAACAATGTGGGCATTTTTTGATTACAGTATATGGACATTGGCGAGGACCTCGGCGTGCCAGATGATTTCACCAACAGCGAGATGGTCTCGGGAATGTGGTGGCGGCACCTGCTCGCCGGCGGCGTTGCCGGAGCCGTGTCGCGCACCTGTACGGCGCCACTCGACCGCATCAAAGTCTACCTGCAGGTGAGCCTTTCGCGTTTCTCGTATAGAGAGACCCTTTTTTCATATTTGAGGTTAGAAGGGTCGATGAGCGCGTTGTATAGGTTATTGCGCTCAAAAAAGAGCTTTCCGCGCGCCTCTCGAGTCACGTGGTAAAGTTTGAGAAATTTTTCAATTATTTTAGCAATTTATTCGTGACGAATGACGCGACGAATTGGTTTCAGAATTGAAATTTGATAATACTTGAGCAGACTTATTCGTCATATGATAAGCTTTCCTGTTGATCAGCTTTTGCAAAAACAACATTGCTGGGGATCGAAGTCTCGTAGACGACAATCGCGTTATCAGCTCTAATAAATATTTGCTTGACGTAACGATTATGCACCATGCAAGAGAAACAAGAGTCATAATTTTTAAGAAAATATACGAGCTCGCCTAAGTGCTGAACAAATTTAAAATTTATCATATCAATAATTATCAACTAAATAATTATTCAAATTCACAGGTACATGGTTCACGGTCTTGCAACATCATGAGCTGCGGCAAGTACATGTTACGCGAGGGCGGCATCAAAAGCTACTGGCGGGGCAACGGCATAAACGTACTTAAGATAGGGCCTGAGACGGCCCTCAAGTTCATGGCCTACGAGCAAGTAAAACGATATATCAAAGGTCAGGACACCCGGGAGTTGAACATCTACGAGAGGTTCGTCGCGGGCTCGATCGCCGGTGGTGTCAGTCAGTCCGCCATTTATCCGCTCGAGGTGAGAACACGTTTAATTCTGGCGTTGCGTAATTTTCGCGTCAAAGGCTCTAACTGCTGTTTTCTAGAGTGTTATTTTTATAAACTTGAAGAGTTGCAGAACTAAACGTTTGTTAATAATCAACGTTTGTACTTTCAGGTGCTGAAAACACGATTGGCATTGCGGAAAACGGGAGAATTCAAAGGTGTATTCGACGCTGCGCAGAAGATATACAATCAAGCAGGCTTGAAAAGTTTTTACAGAGGCTACATTCCCAATCTCATTGGAATCCTGCCGTACGCGGGAATCGATTTGGCTGTGTACGAGGTTGGTTTTCTTTTTAATTTGTCCTAATACTCTCATGCACTCTAGTGCAAAGATTTACTTAAAAGAGATTGTACAAACGTTCGATAACAAATATTCTGAAAATTTGCAGACGTTAAAAAACAACTACATACGCACGCACGCAAAGGACGAGACGCCGGCGATTTGGCTGCTGATCCTCTGCGGTACGGTGTCGAGCACCGCGGGCCAGGTCTGCTCGTACCCATTGGCTCTAGTCAGGACGCGGCTGCAGGCCCAGGTCGCTCCGGTCAACGGACCCATGAGTATGGTCGGCATATTCTCGGACATCTTCAAGAGAGAAGGCGTCCGGGGGCTCTACAGAGGTCTCACGCCCAATTTCCTTAAGGTATGCGAAAATCGCACCTGCACAATTGTTATATTTCTAGTTTGTTTGCATAATTTTTAATCGCGTGTTGCTTTGATTTTAGGTCGCACCAGCAGTATCAACGAGTTATGTCGTCTACGAGTACGTCCGATCGGCGCTGGGAGTGAACATGACGTGATGAAGATATTATCTAGGATCTATAATTTTTATTAAATTATTCCGTAATTTTACGATAGGAATCTACAGTAATAATGCAAAACAAAACGCGTATAAACAAAGTTAAAAACACGGACAAGCAGCATCAGCAGACAACCGCGCGCGTGCATGTCTTGACTTTGTTATTATATGAACGATAATTGCGATTTTACAGCGCGTCTCTCCTCTTTCTAATTGATACTAATGTAACTCAATTTATTTATTGTTACGCGACGTATAAGAAAACTTTCTCGAGCCTTTGCGACTTCTTATAACCGATTAGGTACTATATATTTTTGCAGAGAGCGTACAGAAGAATCATTCTGACTATGACGAAAGAGAGATTGTTCAAAGAGAGAGGGAGAGAAAGTGCTAAAGGTAAAAGGCGTAAGTAAGTAAAGCTATCAATCGTGTGTCTTTTGGGGTAGCTGGGAAAGTCTCCCCCGCGTTCATCTATGTTATCGTTCGATTTTATATGATTTTCGCTCGCCTAGTATTTTTTCCTACTGTGCAATGTGTCCGTGGTTTTCTTATTTTGAAGAAGCAATTGCGACGATATAAATTTTGAACGTATTGGCACGAATTTAGTGCGTGAGCTTGAAACGCTTATTCGAACTGCACTTTTGTTCCTAGCTATTCCAAAGGAGCGTGACAAAAAAGAGAGTTCGAACGAAAAGCGAAAGAGTAGTAGTTCAAAGTAAATCCCGTACAGCAGGCTTGGAAGGGATCGACTGATTTTTCTCGACGGTCGATAACGTTATAAGTAGTACGATCGAGTTATACTTACACTGTGATAAGTATGATTATAAGATTTAAACAAAAATAATGCAAACAGTTGGTGTGCAATTCAACAATCGATGTCTCTCGCGCATGTCGAAGATGAGCAACGTTTTTAGGGCATCAGTTCTTGAATCGTGTGCGGATTTAATTAAATAAGGAAGTTCTTTAGCCTCGTCATAGTCCAAAAGAAAGAACGATTAAAAAACTTGACCGTTTAAGGCTCTTTAAGTAATGAATATTCGATCGCGTTTAATGCGCTCGTTAATGCAACGCCATTCATTCCTTAGTTAAAAGAGAGGAAAATCTTGTAAACCAAGTTCTTGTACATTTTAGCTAGAAAAATATTTATGTAAAACACGCGTCTTCGAATCTCGCTTGTTTAGCCTTTTTGATGTAAAAAGTGCGAAGCACTGTTCAGCGAAAAAGCCGACGAAGCTTTTGCGACGATAAACACAACTTATACAGAGTTTCAGTACTTGAGATTGTACTGTAAAAAAGGCTACAAGGAAAGTTCTTTGAAGTGTTTGTTATTAATTATTATAACGATGGTAAAAAAGGTGAATTTTCATATTATCGATTAGTTATGCGAACACGAAACGGTATATACAACAGAAATAATAAACTTTGATCGCAAGTGTCTGAAATCAAAGGAGCAGATATAACGTTTCCGTATATATTGCGAAGACAGTTTTAGCTTGCAGGACTGAGGAGTTATTATACATGACTTTAAGTGAATTACAGCGAAAGCGAGTCGATGACTTTTTCTAGTTCTTTTTTATGGCTCTGTGTCTGAATGTATATTAATAGTTTTTTTCTATGAATAAATGTAATTTATTGACTCATCCACAAATGTTCGTTTCTAGTGTCTCCTTATTTACTATCCTTATATTCAAATAAAACTATCCATTTGTTAAAAAAAAAATAATAATAATAATATTAATAAACCAACAAATATTGATAAGCAATATATATTTATTTTTTAGCACTATATGTATGTGGTTTGTTAATTTACACAAACTTTATATATTACTTAATGTAATAAATTTGCTCATAAATTTTGTAAATTATTCACATTACAATGACTTACGGTGATGAATAAATCTATCCTTCCTAGATTATTTAATATTATTCAACTTTGTTCAGTCTCATTATTGATAAATGTTTAAAACGTATAATAAATACTTTAACAAAATTCGTTTAAAAAAGAGGAACATAAAAATAATTTGAGTTTACTTAAAAGTTCAAGTAATATTTTCAAAGGTAAGATAAGAAATTAATTCACTTTCATAGTTTGTATTTCGTTTGTGTATTTACAAGCGACAATCATACGCGATACAGAATTTTTAATGGTTTGACCTTAATTACATAAACAGATCTATAAGTAAATTCGTCATGACAACAATAATAAATATCCAGCAAAATTTGATCATTATCATGTATTTGTATATTTCAATTTTTTTGAGTAAGAAGCCTCAGACCACTTAACTTAAAGCTGAAGTAACAAATAAAATCTTTGTGTAAAAGTGCTTCTTTTTTTATAATTAAGTACTTTTTTTGAAAAATAACAGTTAGGCCGTAAAACAGATGATATATCACACGGGTGAAAACACCGCGCTCAACTTTAATCTGCAGCTATGTTGTATGTATTCAACAGTTTTCAATATATTAATTGTCTAGCTATCTTCAATCCTTTTGTTTATCTATACATGATACAAAAATTATCGTTTCCATAATAAATGTATAAAATCAGCAGCCCGACGAGTGTAGTAGAATAAGTTACAAAGTGGAATGTAATATCACGCAGTGTATTCTTGTGGGTAAACTATAAGCCTCCAGC
Organism: Nasonia vitripennis; assembly: GCF_009193385.2. Taxonomy (NCBI): domain Eukaryota; kingdom Metazoa; phylum Arthropoda; class Insecta; order Hymenoptera; family Pteromalidae; genus Nasonia; species Nasonia vitripennis. The sequence goes on from NC_045757.1 coordinate 10,236,032, forward strand.
AGCATCTTTGTCCAAAATCCAGTACAGAGTGCCATTTGTTGGCTGTACTCTGGCAGCAGGTAAGTTCTCTTTGTCTTTCAATATGCGCTAAGAAAACAAAGCACTTATTATTTCAAGGTAAAAAATTTTTTCACATACATCTACTCCAATGGCTATGAATAAATAATAAAATATGTTAAAGCTTGAAGTTCTTGCTTTCATAATTATGCCTGCAGAATACTAATTGAAACTATTGTTTCAGTAATAACAAAAAATTTAATAGACTTTTATATACTAACTTTGACCATTTCTTTTTTGCTTGCTCCAGTTGCAGCAAAAATGCATGCCCTTGCATTGTTGATCACTGGGAAGGTCAAGGTGATCCTGGATGATGGTGGCTTGGGAGAGTCGTTTATTGGGCACACCCACAAACTGGTTTCATCTAATAACCGATGATTAGGAAACAATGAGCAGGTATGACCATCTGGTCCCATTCCAAGTAGCAGAACATCAAATCTCGGCACACTGTCAGGAGGGAAATACACTGACATTTTCTTGATGTAGTCTTTAGCTGCTTCCTCAGCTGGAAAAGAAATTGACCTTTAGTACAAAATTGAATTCAATACTCAAAGCTATGGAGAAGGTATCTTTGTAACGAGCTTCTTAATACCTGAAAGGTCAGGATTGATTTTTATGAACTGATCTTCAGTAATAGGAAGATTCCCGATCAAGCTCTCCCTGTAAAGTCCATACGTTGACTCTCCATTCTCAAAGGATACAATCCTCTCGTCGCAGAAGAAGAATCTCCACTTGCTCCAGTCAGTGTTGATAGTAGGAAGACCCTCAGACAGGAACTTCACTAGCGATCCACCTATACAGAGCAGGAAAACACAAAGCTCGCTTGTAAACACACTGACAATCAATGGTGAATGATAATGAGCGCAAACTGCGTATGAAGTTACAAGACAGCAAAACAACTTGAACGACGAATAATATAAGTGAAACAAGCTTAACCTAAACACGAGACCGTTCGTACCGCCATAATTAGTATGCGAAAAAAATCCACGAGAAGCGAGAAGCGAGAAGCGTCTTTGTACCTTTCAAGAGCCGTATGAAGAAGTGATTGCACATGGGAAATGAAATAATGACGATGGAAAATAAATAAAAAAGAACTGACCGGACAGGCCAATTTTGAAGATATCCTCGTTGTCGATGGCTTCGTTCGCGCACTTCTCGACGATGAGCGCCAGCCTCTGGACGACGCCGGTCGCGTCCGGCTCGATGAGAATCTCCGCAGACATGTCCTCGCGGATCGGCAGCAGGATTAACCCGAAAACGAGGCACCGGGCGAGCGGATTTTTCAATGTCAAAGCGTACGTGATGCGGCGAACGGCGCGGCCGAGCGTCGAATGATAGGTGCTTTTTTCAATGGACTGCTGATGAGTTGACGATATATATATATATATATACTGCGAATATATACCTATGGTTGATGGAGACACCTGCAGAGGGCTGTAGGCGAGCTTTTCAAGCGCGAAATTGACATGCTATTTGATGCAGATACTTAAATTGCGTTTGTATTGGAGCAATTATTGATTTCAGAGCGATTGAAAATTGGAAGACAATTAACAGTAGTTAGATAAATTTGTGATATTGTTCGATTGTTCTGATAATTATTGTTGTTATTTTAAGACAAGAAAAAGATTAAAATAATATTATTACAGAGTGTGTTAATATTTATACTTCTTACTAAAATTTTACCATTCATCCTTAAGTATTAATCTATCTATTTATTTTCAGATCAGTGCTAAATCAAATATAGTACATTTAATTTTGGAGAGGTACCTAAATTGCGGAATTGCGCCTTGCGGTAGTGCGGGCATCGGCCGAGGGACGAGGACGAGACCTTCCTTACCGTCCTGCAATAGCCATGACAGAAGAAATACTGGTTTTACATATAAGGATCGAATATCAGTCGTACAAGTATTCTACTATTTATTCTCTGTTATAGTCCGAATAGTTTAGACAGAGTGACAAACGAATAAATTATTATAAAATCCACGCATTGGTTAATGAATCGCAAAACTCAAGTCTATCCTAGCGCCATCTGATCATGTGGTCCTAGCTACCACTAGAAAACTTTTTGTTTTCATTTCCATGGGTAGGTGAACGAATGAGGTTTTAGGTTAAACCTTAAAAGTGTCAAGCGAGTATAAATGATAATAAAACTTTGCAATAATGATTGTCAATGATAACGAATCCGAGTCTAATAACTGTGGGGGTGGACACAGTGCCTTCAAAGAGATCGATGAGATCAATCACCTCATTCAACAGTTACATTTACCAGACCTACCAGCCAGGATAATGGAGAAGAACCAGGACCGCTTTTGCTTTATTTTGAAACAGTATCAGGACCAACCTCAGCTTTTGGATCCGTATCTTGAAAGCTTCTTGAGTCCACTGATAAAATTCATAAGGGAGAAGACTGAATTTGACTACCTGAAGCATTACGTGTTTAAGTACATCTACATCATAATGAGCGTCAAGACTTACAAGAAGATTGCCATACACTTGCCTCACGAGGTGACAGATTTTAATCCAGTATTGGAGATGTTGGAGAATCAAGACATCAATGACAAGGATAACTGGCAGACTCGTTATGTACTTTTGGTATGGCTGTCTATTATAACTAAGATTCCTTTTGCTATGTCACGATTAGAGACCGGAGTTTCAACAGGAGCCAATTCGGAGCAAACGATCACACAGAGAGTGATAGATATTTGTAAGAAGTATTGCTCCTCAAAAGATGCCTGTTCTCCTGCAGCAATATTTTTGGTGGCAAATTTTCTGACTAGATTCGATGTCAAAGAACGTTATTTAGATGATATGATAAAATGGTCTTTAAATCATTTTGAAACAGACCATTGGAATCATAGGCCACTTGCAGTGATATCATCTATTATCAAGCACAGCTGCAGGGAGGATATAGCGCCTTATACACAATTGATACTTGACAAGATCACAGAAAACAAGCTAAATGAGAGCTCTGCTGATCTTGTAAGGAAGTTTTCCATGAAAATTATTCAACGCATAGGTATGATTTTGCTTAAGGCAAATGTTACTCCTTGGCGCTACAAAAAAGCATCAAAAGTAATTATTCTGAATGCAAACCCAACTGATAGCAGTAGTATAGAGCCTGTGGCGATCGATAAAGAATTCACTGAAGCTGAGAATGAGGATCATGAAATTCCTCCTATAATGGAAGATATACTTGAACATCTTATCACAGGCTTGCAAGATAAATCCATTATTATTAGGTGGTCTGCTGCTAAGGGAATTGGAAGGATAACAGCTAGATTGCCTATTGATTTGGCAGATGATGTGCTTGGCTTTGTTCTCAACTTGTTCTCGTCCAGGGAATCTGAAACTGCTTGGCATGGAGGATGTTTAGCATTGGCTGAATTAGGGAGAAGAGGTTTGCTTCTACCATATAGATTGAAAGACTTTATTCCCTTGGTGATTCAAGCTCTGGTATTTGATGAACCAAGAGCTTATGGACCAGTTGGCTCTATAATTAGAGATGCTGCATGCTTTGTCTGCTGGTCTTTTGCAAGAGCCTTTGAACCTCATGTTTTTGAACCTTACGTTAAGGAAATTGCTCCAGCTCTTCTCATAGTTACTTGCTTTGATAGAGAAATAAATTGTCGCAGAGCAGGCTCTGCTGCATTCCAGGAAAATGTTGGAAGACAAGGAAATTTTCCTCATGGTATTGATATTATTGCTGCAGCTGATTACTTTGAAGTTGGAGTCAGAAGCAATGCATTCCTTAAAATCAGTGTACATGTTGCAAAATATGAAGGTTATTTAAAGCCTTTGGTGGATCATCTTGTTAAGAGAAAGGTCACCCACTGGGATGTGGCTATAAGAGAATTGGCAGCCAAAGCCTTGCACAATTTGACAGAACTTGATACATCTTACATGATTGAAGAAGTGCTCCCAACACTAATAGGTTTCATTGATTCAATTGACTTGTTTGTTAGACATGGTGCTATTCTTGCTATTGCTGAAATTCTTGTTGCCCTGCACAAAACGCTTGGAAAAAGTATAGAGGAAATAGTTGACGCTAATGACTTGGATAAGATTAAAAATATTGTGTCCACTTGTCGTAGTCGTGGACAACTTAGAGGATTGGGTGGTGAAGTTATTAAGCAAGCTTGTGTGACTTTAATTAAGAAATTTGCACTTGTGCATTTCCATGTTGATAATCAGACAATAATAAATGACTGGCAGAATTTGTTAGAAGAATGTTTAAGTAATGAGGTGTCATCTGTCAGGATTGTATCTGCAGAGGCTCATACCGCTTTTTTCACAGAATACTACTTTACTTGGAATCAAGAAAACAGACATGCAATTATTAATAGATATTTAGATAATCTTCAATCCACTAGTCAGACAAACAGAATTGGTTTTGCTCAAGCAATTGGTCATTTTCCAGAACCAGTATTAAAAGAGAAAAATGAGGACATTTTTAAAAAGCTTATGAAATGTTGCTACATTGCTAAAGAGACTACTTTGTGGGCAGAAAGCAGGAAAGAAGCTATGATTTCTTTAAGAAAAATTTGTGAAACCTTAGGTCTTGAACATACAGAGCAATGGAAACTCTTTGTTGATGATCTCTATGAATGTCTTTTTAATGGACTCGGTGAATATACCAATGATAGTCGTGGTGATATTGGTTCTTGGGTAAGAGAAGCTGCGATATCTGGGATATTATCTTTGACAAATTTGATCTATGATGCTAAATTTACATCTATGCTAAATGAAAATTTGATGAAAAATGTCATTGGAGGAATATCTCAGCAAGCAGTTGAGCGCATTGATAGAACAAGAGCTAAGGCAGGAACTGCATTTAATTCTCTGATACGTAGTGATCTGCCTAATATTCCATATCACAAAGAACTAAGGACACTATTTTGTATAAATGATGACAGTGGAAAATATATAGACTGGAAATCAGAGAGTGAAACGTTTCCACTTTTTATTCAAATGTTATCCTTTCCACCATATGTGCAATACCTTCTGAAAGGCATCATATTTAGTGTTGGAGGTTTGTCAGAATCATTGGTTAAACATTCCAGTATGTCATTATTCACCTATCTTCAGCAACTTGATAAAACAACATTAAGCAGTCTGTGTCAAGAGATCTGCAATATTTTCGAAGCATGTCATGGAGATGATAGAATGATTTCAGCAAGTCTGGCTTTCTTAGATCGATTATTCAGCTCAGGTTGCATACAAAATATCTTAGATGATCCTGATAATGAAATACCACGACGTATTTTAACTCTTCTGAAAAAAGAAACCAAGAGCATTAATGCAACGCAATCACAGCTCAATAGTGTAAAGCTCTTTTGTCACTTATTGCAGGTTCGTGGTCCTGTGAGCAAAGGAGCTTTTTCCCAACTAAGCATATACTTGTGTCATAAATTCAAGTTTGTAAGGAAAGCTACTGCATCACGATTATATGAGTCTTTAACATTATATGGGGATGATATGGACATGACTGAAGAAGAATTGGCAGTGCTTTTGACACAATTGAATACAATTGACTGGGAGAAACCTGTAGAAGAGTTGCGTCCAATTAGAAATCAGTTATGTGAGATTATGAAATGTCCAGCACCAATGTTAAGGCAAAAACCTAAATAAGGAATCGGCTTTCACAAACTGAACAACTTAAGAATCATTACTATTTTAACGTTTTTATTAATTTAACAATTAATACATTGATTGATTGTAATCCAATAAAGCATTGCACAACATTATCATTACCTCTGTGAGTATAGTTCTGAAATTTTACTTCATTCATCATAAATTGCTTCTCTTATACTAATTAAAAGTATTTTTTCCAGAAATTAATTAAAATATCATAGTATCAATATACTCCTGGACTGCTTGGTGAACAAAGTGTAAGCATAGTGAAGCTCTAGATAATTTTTTTTTATGTTTAGTGTTATTCATTACGGCATTTATTAAAAAGAAAATAGTAAGTAAGATTTACTAACAATGACAAGAGCAAAAAAGAAGAGAGATGGCAAAATTATCTTTCTTTAAAAAAAATTGAAACTAAGTGATATCTATCTGTATAGAATTGTATAATATTTTTTATAACGCTTTTGAAAATATATTGTTTTAGCGTGAAAATTTATATCTCTAATAAATTTATATATCTAAAATTTTTGTTTTTCTTTTTTACAATAAAAATAGTTAGTTTTATAAACATGTAATCTGTTATGTCTTTTTTTGAGATTATGTAACAAGTTAAACATTTACAGAGAAAAAGGTTTGATCACAAAAAGTGTAACTACTTACAGCTATTGTGTGTATCTAAAATAATTTACACATTTTTTAACTATCCAAAATAAAAAATCGTATTTGTCCTTTTACATACAACATAAGAGAATTATAAATTTTTAACTTTCCAAAAAGCTTGATGTGAATAATGTATGTTCCTAGGGGCCTTAAGAGCTGCAAAAATTATAAAAAAAATACTAAAAGATCTATTATTTATTAATGATTTTCTGATTTTGTACAAAAATAAAAACTATTCATATATACTGTTCACATATTTTTAATGGATCCTTTTGTTATCTTTACATCATCGATTGGTCTATCATTTTTATCCGTCTCTACGAGTCCTATTCTTTTGACAATTGCCATACCAGTATGAACTCTTCCTGCAATAAAAAAAAACATCAAGTTTTTGTTGTTGTAATTTTATATACGTTATTATTGTTATTCTTGTTATTATTAATTACCAAATATTGCATGTTTGCCATCCAACCACTGTGTTGGAGCCAAGGTAATAAAAAATTGCGATCCATTTGTGTCAGGTCCAGAATTTGCCATTGATAAAATTCCAGCACCTGTATTTGAGAGAGAAAATGAATAATTCAAATACAAAATAATTTAAATAGTAGACTAGTTCATAGTGTAAAAAATTCATAATGTAAATAACGAAGTACCCGTGTGCTTGAGATCATCATGAATTTCATCATCAAAACATTCTCCATAAATAGAAGTTCCTCCTTTGCCTGTTCCTGTAGGGTCTCCACCTTGAATCATGAAGTCTCTGATTATCCTGTGAAACTTTGTTCCATTATAATATCCTCTTCTTGCTAGTTCTGCAAAGTTTCTGCAAGTTATTGGCGCATGTTTCCAGTACAGTTCAATAACTATTTCTCCCATCCTAAAATATTTTTCGACCTATGAGTGAGTATATTGTCAATTTGAGAATACGATAGAGGTAAAGATTTCTTACGTTGTTTCTAGGGATACAAATGGAGGTTGCCAGTGCTTGTCAGGAATTCCTGATGAATTTGAAGAAGTTAATGCCATTTTTTGTGTTTTATTTGTTGTACCTAGGGTAATATGAGCAAAATTTAAATAACAACCTTATAATTATGTAAGACTTAACAATTTATAATTATTTATGCATTAATTTAAATCGCCAATAGAAAGAAAATGAAAAGATAACAATACTTTCAGTATTGAATCAATACTTATTTCTCTTTGATCGATAATTTTTCCAAGGAAAAGGATCTTAAATTAAAAATCAAAATTATATATTTTGAACGCATACCGGGTGTTCTCTCACGCTACACACAATAACGTTGTTTTTTGAGGTTATATTTTCAGAGTGCATCCGCAAGGTATGAAGGTATCAAGCCAGATCAGCTGTTGACAGGCCATCTGGCGACTGGCGCGCTCTGTAATGTATGCGAAAAACATTATTGTATATTTGTATGCGAATGCGCCATGTGTGTACAACTGCAGCTGGTATAATAAAATAGATAGGTGCAGTTCTAAGCAAACAAAAGCTCATCTGTGCTGCATAATTGTGATTCTTAAATCTTCAAAAATAAAAATTAAATTATAATGCAAGGTAAGAGTGTCCCACGTTCAGCTATTAAATAAAAGAAATTTTAATAAATCAATCAATAAAAAAGGTAAGCAAATTTAAAAGTGCGAGCAAGTGAAATTGCACAAGCTAAACTTGAAAAATGGCGGGCACACTCGTACTTCAGCCATCTATCGGTGCATAACCAATTGAAAAACTCTCTAAATCGCGAGCCAAATTCCCCCAGACGCCATGAGACTTGAATCGAAAAAGCCAGCCAACGCACGACTCGATTATACGCGTCTGCGTTGTCTCCCTATACTTAGTACCGAGTAGGAATGCGTTGAGATAAAAGCTGCGAGCATCAGCAGTAGAGTAGGCGACGACGATGTCCCGGCCTCCACTTGACGCGACGACTCGCCGCAGCAGCTGAGCCTCCACGTCGTCGTCGGCCTCTGCCACGTGGACGACGCGGTAGCTCGTTAAGAGCTCGTGCGGTCTGCGGTGATTTTTGACTGAAGGACAGGAAGGAAAAACCGGAGCTAACCTAGACCTTCGACCTTCCACGGCTCGAGAGCTTGACCGGAAAAGTGGCTAAGACTGAGCAGGAGTCATGTTTTCGCCGAGAGACCTGGCTAAGGCTGATTATGTCAGTCTCAATATCAACGATGGAACGGCCTTTGCCAGGACGACCTCGCGCAGCGTCTGGAGAGTGAGTTTCTTTTTTCTTGTTTTTTTTATATGCCAAGTGCAGCGTGCGTGGGAGAGCTTTGCCGGAGCGCCGCTTTTCCGGCTTACGTTGGTCGCAGGATACCTATATGTGTTCCTTCTTTTTGCTCGTTTTTACAGTTAATCGTGTCGAGATGCTTTTTTTCTCAAATGTTTGACGTAGGCAACTGTTATTCACGCATATCGTCGTTGAATTAAAATTTTTTGTTTGATGATAATTTTGTAGGATTCTGGAATGTAATCTTTCTTTAATTTTTTAACGCCATGTTTGAGTACCAATCACGTTATTATCTTTGTCTTACACATTGACTTCTTGAGTTATAAAAATAAAAAGTTTTATTTTTAGCACTTGCTGCCAGGCAGCTAACAAGAATTCTTCAAGAAGTGTAATTTATAAGGAGGTTTATTGATTCTCCGTACTGTGATTTTTTTAATTTATTGTTTGCACTTAGATTTTGAGTAAGTTTTTGTTAATTACGAAGAGATTGATGAATTTAAAACATTATTATTATTTTCTTAGAAGTTATATAGTCTCACATAAAAGCATAGCGTTTTGTTTTAGAGCAGAACTCCCTTATAAAAACACCATTCTTATATTTGTTATAGCCTTGCTTATTTTTATTTTTGTCATAAAATCTAGTTGGCAATTTTAATTTAATTGGTTCACTCCAAAAATGGTCGCAGAGTCAAACAGGGCATTGTGAAATAGAACAATAAAAGTTTGTTGGCACACCTATGGCTCTTCTAAAGGGTGAATTTATTTTTAGCAATGGAACCAGCTATCCAGGTTTCAGCGAAATATCTGCTATTTTGCTGTGATAGCAATTGTAATTCTCGTATTCTACTTACTATCTGGGAAGACACAAAATAATACCACAGAAGAAGAGAGCGACTATGATAGTGCCAAAATTGTTCAAGATCATCCGAAGCAACTAAAGGTAACGGCTTATTCAATTTGATTATTGCTTCATAGTTTTCTTTTTTTTTCTTATTTTATCACAATATTTTTCTCATCAGCATATTATTTTGAAGTAGTATTTCATGAGTTATTTACATTAATTCAATGTTGTTTCAGATAAATATAAATTAGCAAGAAAATGCTACTTTATATTTATCTGTTTCGTGCACTGTATAATTTAAAATTATTTACATATTAAATGTCTATATTTTTTGTTTTACCAGGTAGCTGATGAAATCATAATAGAAAGTATAGATCAGGTTGGTGGAGGCAATGCTGTGGGAGTTGGTGGAGGAGGGAACAACGTTGAAGTTATAGATGAACCTGAGTTCCAGCCAGAAGCCAACCAAGTTGATGATGACCAGATAGGAGAACCACCACAACATAAGCCACAACCACTTAAATTTAATGGTATTAAAAAAATAGCATTAAAAAAGAAATAATAAAACTAAAAATATCCATGAATAATGATAAAACTTTATGTTGAATGTAGTAAAAAATCAAGTTTTTTTTACAGGACCACAGAATGATAGGCAGAGAGCTGTAATAAAAGCTTTTAAACATTCTTGGAGTGGTTACAAGACATATGCCTGGGGCCATGATAATATTAAACCAATAACAAAAGGGTATCATGAATGGTTTGGACTTGGTCTGACTATTGTTGATTCCTTAGATACTATGTATATAATGGGACTGAATGATGGTAGATAACACATTTTTATTTGCATAACAATTTTAAAATAATATTTACTCAAATTTGTATTTATTCACAGAGTTCCAAGAAGCAAGAAACTGGGTACAGAATAGTTTGACGTTTGATCAAAATAGGGATGTAAATTTATTTGAAGTTACCATTAGAGTACTTGGTGGGCTACTAGCTGCCTACCACTTATCTGGCGACAGAATGTTTCTCGATAAAGCGGTAAGATATCGTTATATTGTTGAATATTAGCTTATAAAAACGACACGTACTACTATTTTTATCTTGCGTCTATACATACTTGAAATGTATAGCGATACATATAGAGAATTATGAACATATTTTAAAAGTACCACTCGTACAAACGTTGACTACATTTACTAAAATCCTTTAATCGATATAGATCGATCTAGGTGATAGAATGCTGCCAGCCTTTTCGACGCGTTCAGGTGTTCCATATTCAGACGTCAACTTGGGAACGCGAAGTGCCCATTCACCGAAATGGGGTCCAGATAGCAGTACCAGCGAGATCACCTCAATTCAATTAGAATTCCGTGACTTAAGTCGTAGCTCGAGACAGCCACGATTTGAAACTGCTGCAGCCAAGGTTTCTGAGCACGTTCATCATCTCGAGAAGTATGATGGACTCGTACCAATCTTTATCAACGCTAACACAGGACTTTTTCGAGAGTACGCGGTTATCACTCTAGGAGCTAGAGGAGATAGTTACTACGAATATTTGTTGAAGCAATGGATACAGACTGGCAAAACCATTGATTAGTGAGTATTGAAATGACGAGTAATTTGTAGGATTTATCAATTATTAAATGAGACAATTAATTTTTAGCTTAAGAGATGACTATTTACTTGGTATCGCGGGAACGCAAAAGCATCTGGTACGAAGGACCGCTGTCAATAAGTATCTGTTCATAGCTGAGCTGCTAGGTGCTGCGCGAGATATGAAACCAAAAATGGTTAGTATTGTTCTTTATTTGTATAAACTATTGATGATGATAAAGGGTATAGTTATATACCCTATTACACGATAGCCAGATGACTTACATATTTATTCATTTAATTTTAATTAAGAACTTTTATATTTTATGAAATCTTTGATTTTAGGACCATTTAACATGTTATTTGAGTGGAACATTGGCATTGGGAGTACACTTTGGGTTACCAAGCGATCACATGACTCTTGCAACTGAATTGCTAAACACCTGCTACCAAACTTACGTAACGCAACCTACCTGTCTTGCTCCGGAAATTACTTACTTCAACGTTCAGGTAACATAATCTTTACATACAATCTTCTCTGAAACATTGCTTTTATTAAATTCGATAAAATACAATGTTCTATTGTGCGTTACAGAAATCTGGCGATGAAAATCAAAAGGATATGTATGTTAAGACAAATGACGCGCACAATCTACTGCGACCCGAGTTCATTGAAAGTTTATACTACATGTGGTACTTTACGGGCAATAAGACTTACCAAAACTGGGGCTGGCAAATATTCCAAGTAATTTATAATTATTAATTCTCACTATAATAATAACTTTGTTATAGAATGATTTTATTAATTCTTATTTCTACGTTATTAGGCATTCGAAAACTACACAAAGGTCGAGAATGGATATACGAGCATTAACAATGTGAAGAATGTTGACAATACGCGCCCGCGTGACATGACTGAGAGTTTTTGGTACGCTGAAACATTAAAGTATCTTTACTTACTTTTCGATGACACCAGACAGCTGATCGACTTAGACAAATGGGTTTTCAATTCCGAGGGTCATCCACTGCCTATTTACGAATCTTAAACAAAAAGAAACTTGTTCCTAGGACAATGGAATGATGACTCGTACAATAAATAAGAAAGGAACATGTGCTCGTGAAATATTCCAATTAGACATGTGATAGAAATTTTGCATTTAGGTAAAATATATATTGTACATTTAGGAATATCGAAAGATATATCTGGAGGTGAATCGTTTATTTAAAAACGAGATTTTTCAAAGAAAGATGTGTAAAAAAATTATTGTGTACACGGAAAAAGACAGTAAAAGCAATGAGATACATAGTGCACCTTAGTTATACAGCGAAGTGCAAGAATTACCAAGTCAATTCGTTATTTACAAAAAGATGCAGCATCAGCGTGGTCACATTTTTTATAAAGCTATTGAGCACTTACGGTACTTATTACGTAATTTTTACTGTCTTCTATTCTCTTTTCGGTTATTTACATTATATTTGTCACGCGTATGTTGCGCGTATAACGTATTGATATTTTATATCATGAAAAAAATCTTACATTGACAAAGAGCAACGTGATAGATTTTCTTCTTGCAAAACTGATCAATGCTTTTTACAGAGTCGCGAATTTATTTCTGAATTAGTACTATCCGATTTTAGCAGGTTTAAGAAATCAATTAGAGTAAAAGGGTTTTAGTAACTATGCGCAAGTGTGTCACGGAATGAATTGTGTACCATAGTCGAATAATCTTCTAGTCGTATACTTGAATGCGCAGGTGAATAAGGTTCAAGTAGAATCTCATTAATGTACATTGTGCTGGTAATTAAATTTTATTTGTATAAAGCAATGGCCTACAATTTCTAATTGATTATGAATAATCTTGTACAAAGTTATATTACTACAATACATTTTAGTGAAAAATATATCAAATCATATATTTTTATGTATACAGCGTATATTTTGAAAGTATATGTTATGATGTATAACATTATGTACATGATTAAGCATAATTTTTATGAAATTTGTGTATGTACAAAAATTATAACTGCGCAGTTTATGCGCAAATCCAAATAGAACATATAAATAGTAGTTGCATTATACAATATAGTATAGCACCTTGTTTTTAAAAAAACAAATCGGTTTGAATATAGTTTGAACAATTTGTCTAGCGTATCCAATGAAAACTTCCCTTATACACAGGATTTAGTAAAAATACTGTCTATTTTTAAACGATATTTTAGTTAAAATTGATTTGTAGTCTTTTAAGATTTTCATCTGATACAATACATCGACAATTATATGTAGAACTAGACCAATTTTACTTACCTGATGAAAACAATACTGTGTACTTCTGGTTTTATTTAGCCTGTATCGTAAAGCTTTTTGAGACGTGGATCTAAGCAAACTATTATATAATATTATGGATTTTACACGAGAATCGAAACTTTGAGTCATGTCTCAATGCCGCTTTATTTTTTTGCTCAATCTCGTTGAGCAATCGAGAGGAATTTCTCAAGCAATAAAGTACTAAAAATGAAAAATAAACATTGTTACTTCACTTGAACATGGTGCATGATTTTTTTTTATGTTTTGGATTTCTATTAAGGACAAAGAAATCAAGGTAATCGAATACATCAAGAATAACAAGGAATGTGTAAAACAAATTGCACTTTAATTGTCACTTAGCTCTGTACACTTACAAAAAAAAAAGAAAAAATGAGGCGATCAGCCTCTCTATTAGAATGAAACGGAAGCTTTTGCGCATCTTCGACTTTTATGTACTTTTTATGCAGTTGTCGTATATGATACATGCGAAAAAAAATTGCGCGCTTATATTAACGATAGTATACCGACATACTTTCGTACTTCGTTCAGAATACTTAGGTAAATTGTACCTGGAAATAATCACGTATACAACGAAGCTCGCCTCTTCTATGGGTGTGTATTACGTGGCGCGATTTGTATATATACGAAGAAAAAATATATATGTATATATTTTTATATATATTATCGTTAATAATAGTTTTACCTTCGGATGTCGACGAAATTTTGTTTTTCTCTCGAAGTATGTGTCACTGAACGCCGACACACGTGATAGGATTGTTTTTTTTTTGTCAAAAATCATGCGAAAAATACGATCGAAAGCTTAGATTTATTTACGCGTTATAATGCCGACACATTTTTGATATATGAACTCCGTCTCTTCCTCGACCATCGCAATTGCGAACCTTTCTCGTGACTTTCAAAATTTATACAATAGATTTCTGCTCGCTGTACGATACAAAATCATATATTATATGCGCCTATAAAAATACAGCTTGCTTGTGTCCAAACAAAAACTCGAACATATTGTACTCTCGGAATGTTTCGTTAGTCGTTTTGATCATGGTTACACTTGTTTGATATCCATTGCTTGATCACGTTGTAAGAATCGCCAAAGAGAGCAACCTGGCGAAAGATCACAGCTGGTGCTCGGTATCATCTTCATCTTTTTTCTCTTTATTTTATTGTCGATAGCCGATGTATATGTACATACATTAGATAAATATAGTATATCTCTAATAAGTGTATCGAAATCTCGTTGAGCATTTTTATACTTTCTTCTGCTCGCTCTAGACACTCGCAATCTTTTATTGAATTGATAAGGACGAGTTTTTCACGATAATGCCAAAGCCGATGAGTTGTATACTTTCACAAGTTGTTGAAGGTCGTAAAATTCAGATTTTTTTGGTGGAATCACATGCGCTAAAAAACGTCGATATCAATTTGATAAAACTCCCTACTTTCGCGCACTAAGAAAATTGTCTCATCGAATGTGATTTGCTTAAATGGAAATCTGCATTTAGTAAAAATAACGTATCTACGAAAATGTAAAATCGCGTAAGAAAGATATGAAAATACTTCCAAAAGTTTTTCTTTTTGTATAAAAGATGTAGTCGCGCACTCGAGAAGCTTTTGATATCGCTTTTATCACTATTTCACGATGAAATTTTCATAAATCGCCACACTTTTATACCTCTATATTATATATGCTGAGAAAATTCTTAATTTACTCTTGGAATATAACTCTATGCAATAATATGTACACAATCTAATTTAACAGAATCTTTCTTCTTTCAACAACGTATATTCAATATAATATTTATCAAAAT
The DNA here is from genome assembly GCF_009193385.2 of Nasonia vitripennis. Lineage (NCBI taxonomy): Eukaryota > Metazoa > Arthropoda > Insecta > Hymenoptera > Pteromalidae > Nasonia > Nasonia vitripennis. The sequence goes on from NC_045757.1 coordinate 10,251,203, forward strand.
ATATATAATTTAAATTACACCAAAAAATAATATTATTCCTTATGTCGATTCAAAGTATATCATCGCGTAGCGTCATTAGATCGAATCGCACATTAACAATTTAAGTTTGTCATTACAGTATACCAATTAGTAAGCCTTATTCGTTTCCTATGTACCGCTAATTACATATTGCTTAATTGAAATTGGAAAGTTTGGCAATGTTAGCAATAATAATTTCGTTCCTCGTCGTTTCTCAGCATAAACGTCAGCGTCTGCTTTCGAAACAGCGCATTAAAATTAATTTATATATATCGTACAATCTCACTCGGACCACGTACATCGCTGTCTGTCCTTTTTTTCCCCTCGTATATATAGCATGTAAAAATTGACGTCAAACCGGGCAGTTTTCCAAGTGCGTCCTATATCATCCTCATCATATGTAAAGTTTTGATATTCTCGTCGTTATATAGGTATACAAATATGTGTACTTCTACGCGACATCGGATATGCATGACTTTCGTTGGTCTAAAATTGTTTCTCCCGAAACAAGTGCGTCTCTCGACTGGCGAAAAAATTTCACACGACACTCGCTCGTCAGTCTCGAACCTGCGCCGCAACGTCGTTCGGATCGAGAGCTTCGGCATCGAAGCTCCAAATCTGACGTTCGCGCGCAGTCTCTCGCAAGATCATCATCATCATCATCAGCATCATCATCATCATCATTCCACAAAGCAGCTAGTCCGCGCTCAGACTATTGTGCACTCGCAGCACTGCTGAGTGAAATACACGCACTTGATGAGGCAGCTGTCGTCGTCGACGTCGTGTTGCTGGGGCGGCTTCTGCTTGATGCCGTTGATCCCGTCGACCCGGTCGTGGTCCTTGTAGCCATTGCGCTCGATGAGGGGTCGAGGCTCGGGCGAGGGCAGAGTCGTGCGGACGATGGGGACGGCCTCCTCGATAGCCTCCTCCTCGTCGACTTCGGGGCTGCTCTTGCCACCGGTGTCGTCGGACTTCGAAGCTCGTGGCGACGGGGACGAGTTGGTCGTGTTGGTCGCTGGGGTCGTGGGAGTTATCTTGCCAGGTCGAGGCTCGTCAGGAAGGTCCACGTAGTTGGGCGATGGCAGTGATGCTTGCAGGGTTGGCGACGAGTCCGCCGACCTCATCACACTGGAAATTGAGAAAGATTTAGTGAGTTAGTCATTTATATTAAAGGAGAAATATTACAAAATTAACAATCTACCTATTACAGATTGTATTGCATATTTATTTTTTAAATGACTATAAACCTTAAAGTTAAATAACGATTGAAGCATTAATTTGATTACTCGCTACGTCTCCGTATTACAATAGGAAGTACAGTTTCAATAATTTCATCGTAACGCATAAAGCAAGATGAGCCGTGAGAAGAATCCTTGTGAAAAATTCCTCCGATGAAAGCTCCTTGCTCGCGCAGACAATAAGGTCGTTACATCGTCACAATCCCGATAAATAACAATCAGGTTATATACCATCTTTATACGCTCTAACTCATGCTACAATGCATGCGTTCGCGATCGATCAAGCCATCGATCAATCTTGCATCTTAAATTGAACCTACGCCGTATAAGAAGTCGTGCGCGCGCTTGCAAGTCTCGTGACACGGTCATTTAATAAGTGCCTGCATACGATATTAGAGGCGGTCGTTGCGCGCGACACCATCAATATACGCGCGTGCATTATTTATACGTATTTTTAAATTAATTTTTAAAATTTTTTCTATTTAGTTATTGAAGGATTTGTAGGTATAATTAAATAATACCAAGACAAATGTGTCGATGAATCATTCGCTCCCACAGAAAAAATAAATAAAATCGCGGTGATATACTTCTCGAACTAGAAGTAAAAAGAACGTATTACATGATATTCAACGGCGGTTTCCAATCTCGACAAAGCTTAGCAAATCCCGCAAAGCTCGTCTAGAGTTGCAGAAAAGCCACCTCGGGCACCGATACCTATACGCATCGAAACCCCAATAGGAAAAGAATCGTTAACAAATAGAAGGAGGCAACCTTCAACGAGCAATAACCAAGTACGATTAAACCGCTAATCGGCATCAATGATCGACGATTTTTTAATTACTCGGCCAGTATACATAGACTCGCTCTGCAGTAGTAGGTATTATTGCCCTCTCGAAGAGGTCACGCGCTTTTACAACGTCAATTCACGCGTCGTAAACTGTTCCTCTACAGAAGACAGCGATTCGTTGCGATAGCCGTGATACAATTAACGTCGCTCGGAGTCAGCGATCCGACGTATATTATGCCTTTCACCGCGACACGTCGTGACAGATTCATTATGCGTCCGATCGGAATCTGATGTTCGAACGCTCGCTTATCGACGCTTCGCGGTTCATCGCTCGCAACGCCGCATCGACACACAATAGACACGTTAGGATGCAAGCAAAAAAAAATGCATTACTGCGTATTATTCCGGCTGATCGAATCAGCGGTGGAACTCCGGGACATCTGAGCCATTTCTCTGCGCGACAGATTAACGGCAATCGACATTAACTATCGCGTCCTCTCTCCCTCTCGACGCACGACCTCAACCAACGCTTACACACGCACACACGCGCGCGTAGAACGGTTTAATTGCTTGTCTTTTTTATTCAATGGAAAAATCAATGGGGTTTGCTCTCCGAAGTTCATTCGACGTTACGAGTTCGTAGAAGTGATTGTCGGAATTGGTGGCATAGGTTATTTTTCGGTAAGTAAGAGTGACGCGTCGCCGCGAGGAAAAATTCCGAAGCGATGAAGACGTGAGCGTGAAGTTTTCGATACTAGATTTGCATATCGTTTGCGAAAATATTTACTCTTGAAACTTCTGGCAAAACCATAGCCTCGCGAACGTCTTTTTTATCGCGCGAGATGCAGCAGTTATTGCTATTTTCGACGATAATTTGAATATCGATAAAAATCGCTGCTGCTGCTGCACACTCGACGCGCAATCTATCTTCTCAAACAAAAAGTCTTTTTCTGCGTCGAGCGACAGAAGATCGTATGCGCACACGTGTGCATAAGTTCAAACAAACCGTATACCCTCGACTTGATGATCCAATTGCCGTCTTATCGCGAGAGACGACGACTTTTATTCAACTTTTATGTAACGAGGCGTGCAGGTGTCGACGATCTCTTTTGATATGAAGCGAGAGAGTTTTATGACGACGAGGACTATATTATGATCGTTGAATTTTTATTGCGCGTTTATCAAAGAGTGTACAGCGCAAATAAGCGCTTGCGACGTTTACGAGAATTTCAATCGTTTTCAGATTGGATGAACGTGTGAATTTAATGTGTTAAATGCATTTAAATGAAAAATATTTATAGTTTTACGAACGATGTTTTGCTCGTTATGAATGATGACTGAGGTGTATAGGTTTTTTTCTATTACACTTGCGTCAACGAAGATTTATAGACTTGGTAATTTGTGTTTCACTTTTAAATCCTTCATTGCAAGAACAATGCAATATTGCCCTCCACATGAGAAAAATCCCAAAAAGCGCATCCAAATAACCAAACGAGAAAACCGATCGATCGTCCAAGTATATAACATACATCGCAAACATCCGCTGCTGTAACGCATCGTCATCAGCTGCAGCCCCCTGCAGCATCGTCCCCCGCATTAATGGATTTTCCGACGACGAACTTAGCACTATACCCCCACATCGCTTACTCATACACACACACACACACGCGCACACACACACACAGACGCACACACGTGTCCTTATACATACCATTTGGCCTTTTTGCAGGGGTGCATTCTGGCCTTCTCCTCGCGTGTCAAGGTCGGGTAATACGACATCTGCTCGGGTATCTCGCTGAGGCCCATGTTTCGGCTGGCGATAGGCAGCACTTTCGGCGGGACTGCTGCTGTCGAACGCATCGACTTTGTGACTCAGGGATGCGGTCTTAGCGTTATCTCGAGATTCGCCGATTGGGCATCGCTGATGCTGACTTCTGGAGCGATCGCTTCGTTGGCAATTGGGATTCGGTTAGTTGATTTGTGAGTTTAACATATGCAGGGGGGTGAGACGATCGTTGAAAGGTGTTCCTTTTTGTTTTCCTTTGTATACTTGGGATATCGATTTCTCGGAAGCTTTCGATGTATTTTTTCACTTTTTCACGCATGATGATAATAATCGTACGGTTGCGTACAGTGACATATGCTCAACGAGACCTTTCCCCGAAGCCTTCAATTTTGGTAAAGGTGTCGCGTGCGCTGACGAGCTCAATTGACGGGGTAGCTCGTGTTTCGTAGAAGACATATAAAAGTTGCATGGAAAGATGTTTAATAGCCACTGCTATACAATATTCGAAAAAAGGAACACAAACTTTCAAGCGATTTTCACCAACACCACCCAAACAATGTTTGCTTAAAAAAAACCATTCGATCTCGCGTTTGCAGCCGAGAGACCTCTCGAAAAACGCGACTGTATTATCAGCGAGCCGCAGCAATTTCTCTCCCGTGAAAAAGGTCTGAAATTAAAGCAAGCCTTATTTTTCGCTGCGCAAGGCACGATTATACAGTAGACACTTAATTGCAATTTCCGCGCAAAGTGTAACGTCGTCTCGCGATGCTCCGCGCTTGTCTCAGGAGACACGATCTCGAAATCCAATCCCGTCTAGCTACTCTGAATATACGTGTACGAGAGAACAAAGGCGCCAAGCTCGCAGTTCTATTTTTACGACCTCCCGTATCACTCGACGTCCCGATAGTTTAGCCATTATGCGATTTTTACACGCGTGGCGCATATCATCTTCGAGTGCTCTAACACACTGACCTGATATCTGCATTCGCAAGTGGAAATCAAGAGTTTTGCCGATGTGTTATACTTATCTGTTGCGTTAACACTGGTTTTCAGTTCGGAGAAGGTCGCGATACCGAGATTTTTCCTGCGTGTTTTATCATGTCAAAGAAGGAAAAGGAAAACGACGGAGTTATTGATTTACGCACGGTTTCGCAGAAGCAACGCCACATTCAAAAGCAGGATCGAATTGCAGGTCAACCCCGAACAAAACCTGGGCAGGTCCCATTCACCAGCCTCGTTCCACAGCAGAACAGGAAATAAAGGATCAAAGCAGCGCAGATCAGCCGGAAAAATCGGAAGTTCCTCGAAAATCCTCCTCGCAAGGGCGTGACTTTCCAGCAGCAGCAGCAGAGCCGCGTGGAATCGCGAGAAAGGGCCCGATGCGTAAGGCCGCAGTGGGTATAAATGATTCAGCTCACGTCGCGCGGCTGCATTCCGCGTGATAATGAGAGCCAACGAGCAGCCACTTGACTCGCGAGAGAGAGACTTGGAGATATGTACAGAGTGTATATTTACATGTTGACGCGGTGGTAGCCCTTCGGTGGCTCATTTAATCGGCCCGACTGATGTGCAGCGCCGGCGACGACGCGACAGATTATTATCGCTCGCAGACGGTGGAGTATGCGAAAAGTGGAATTAAAAAAATTCTGCGAAGGAATTTTAATTTCAGACGAGATGAGAGTGTAATGCAGTTGCTCCCTCCTTATAATTTCGGGAGAATAACTCGTTTGAAACCTCGAAGGAAGAATCTCGAAAACTTTGCGAAAAGTCACATCTCATTAATCCTAGCCCCGGCACACAGAAGCTACCTCCAGAAAGAAAGGTCTTCCTCGATCTTAGAATTGCGCGTACACAATATATGCAGACGCAACTGCGCAGCTCACGCGCATTGTAGTCGAAGGAAAAGCGACAGCACACGCTGAATGGGAGAGAGAGAGAGAGAGAGAGAGAGAGAGAGAGAGAGAGAGAGAGAGAGAGAGAGAGAGAGAGTAAGAGAGCGCAGCTGGTCGAGGATCGAGCACGTTTCGAGCGGGGTGACATACCCCGGCAACCGAAATTTCAAGGCCACCCCTGTCGTGCGCCTTTTCATTCAGGAGGCCGGCCGGCGCGTGTAGGTATTATTATATGTATAGACGCAAGGGACAGACCGACGCGTGCAGTTTGTTTCCTTCTTGCGTCAGAATTTTTGGCGGGTTATCCATGGGCTGATCACAGTTAATGCGCGCTTGGACGGATTTTCCGAAAATTTCAAAGGGTAAAGTCGAGAGGGCAAAATTTCCTGAATCTTTGCCGTATACGAGAGTTTTATGTACCACGGCAAGGAGTAACGCCCCGAGGGTTGATTTATTCCGACTGGAGGCTGTATAATACATACACACCGAGCAAGTGCATGCGGCGTGATCGAAACGAGCCGCCGCCTGCAGTCTTATAACGGGTCCTTCGTCTCGGGCCTCACGCAAGTTTCTCGCGGGCCGTTTCATATTAATCGGAGGCGTGTTTCTCACGCTTTATTGAGTGAAGTTTTCATAAATTTTCAGAATATTTGTTACTTTGGGAATTTAACTCCAAGGAGTACATGGAAGCTACTTGCCAATTTGAGATTCTTCATCAAGCGAGAGAGAGAGAGAGAGAGAGGGAGACAGGTTAAAGGCAGAAACGTAATGCGACTATTTGTTCTCCATCACGAATGCGGTATGCAATAAAGCTGCAAAACGCGCGCGAACTCGCGCAGCGCAGTAAATTATTTCGAGTAAATTACAGTCGACTTGGCGGAATGACAAGGCAGTGCGTTTACGATTAATCATTAAATTTCCTCGCGATATCGACACACACGCAAAAGTGTTTGAAGCATAATTTAGGCTATACGTATTAACGCGCTTTCATCTTGCATCAGCCGAGATATAATTCGATGCAAAACGCTCTTGCGCAAGTTTCACCTATGATCGTTAGAGCAACAATTAATAATCTTATAAAGCGACCAATAGCATAGCAATTACTCCAGGCGTAACAACCCGCGTCGAAAAAAACGTCGACTTAAAAAAACCTGCCAAACCAGCCGATCGGGCTATTATCCACCCGGAAAACTCTCGGCACAAGAATTTTACCGATCCACACCTCCCAAGAGTCTTTTCTGAAGGGAAAAAGCCCGCAACCGGATCCCGCATCTCACGCATCCTCTAACGGGTTAAGGCACCGACGACGACTTTCACGATCCTCCTCCCGAAAGCGCATTCTTCTCGGCCCACGCGAGAGACTTTTACGACGCGACGACCCCTTCGTCGTAATGCCGGCGAGCATTGTGAGAGAGAGAGAGAGAGAGAGAGAGAGAGCCGGTCTTTTTTACGCGATGATAATTTCGTGCTTGTAATTTACGAGGGATTTGCGCGCGGCGGCTTCGATTCGTTATGGCTGAACCTTCGACGAGCTGAGATTGGATTTTCGATTGCGCGTAACGAGGCCCGTTGATTGTTGTTGCAGAATATTTCGCCGTGGTGAATTCTTCGTTTGTTTCGGTGCGGTATGGTGTGCAAGGGAAGAAATATTATATTATAATGTCACGGCCCGACGTCGTTTGGTTCACATTCAGCGTTGGCCGATTAACATATTCATGCGCGAGGATCTGGACGTCCTTGTAATCGCGATTAGGATTTTTGAAAGCATTATTATTTATCAGCGTAGGAGCAAAGTAAGTGACTCACGTAATAAAGCGTCGATCTCACTTCTCACGCGAGAAATAGCTGCGGGCTAATAAAATCCAATCCAGTGAAGCCCTCACTTTCCCGACTGCCTCGCACACGCCTCGCACCGATCACCGGGAAAATTAGCCGTTCACATAAACAATAACGCGCTAGGTCTGAAATTAAATATTTCCAGCAACGAAGTAGGCCATCCCACACACCCAATAACGATCCTCTGCTCCGATGCGCAAAAATAAATCACATCGCAATCAACAGCAGCAGTAGCATCAGTATAGCCTCAAGTTTAAGGACACACACACACACACACACACACACACACACACAGCTGTGTATAATACATACACGGCAGGAAGAAGACGGGTAGCGGAGGTCAACGTAACGTCGAGGGGCCGCGGAAAATCGCCGCGAGCGAACGAGCGCTCGGCTGTGAACTCGCACGCCTGGCTGAGCAGCCGAGGATTCGCCCCGTGCGCTGCGAAAAATGCAGGGAGAAACAGTACTGCCGTGTACTTTGTGCGTAAACGGGTGGGAGGAATTTTTTTTTCCTCGATTTTCTGGGATTTTTACTGCAGCGCGCGAGTGTTCGAATTACCGCTCCAGCGACCGGGCTTCACGGGTGAGCGGACTATACGCTATATTATACACTTTCTTCTGGCCCGAATCACTTGTCAATCGGAGCGTCGCAGATCGAATGGTTTTGTTTACGTCGAGCAGTTTCGAAAATCGAAACCGTCGCGCGCGTTGGAGGATTCTTCGCGCGCGATACAAGTCGTTACGAATTCGCAGATTCCTACTCGCGCATCGGCGAAAGCTTATATTCGAAAACCAAATCGAATCCTCCAGCGCGTGCAGGATTCCACGCACGTCCACCTACGCGGATAGCTCTCCCGTCGCACCTCCGAATTCCTTTGGCACCAGTTGCGAAGATGCGGAGAAAAAATCGACACAGCACAAAAATAAAAAAAAGGACAAACACTGTATATATTGTAATACACACTCGGCAGCAGAACTGCGGAGAGTCGCGCGGGACAGTCGCGCAGTCGGCCGCGAAGCTCAAACTGCCGAGACTCGTCGGCTCTCCGCGTTCACGTGGAGAGCCGGGAGAAGCACCGCATCGGGGTAGGGAGTCGGCGCGCCTCATTGGTGTGTGTGCGTGTGTGTGTGTATGTGTGTGCGCGCGCGCGTGTTATATACATGTGTGCATTCAAAAGTGCGACGACGCCGAGACTTTTCTTTTCTTTCCTGCGCCAGCTCCCTCCGCTTTTAGGTCTCGCGAGGGACGCTATTGGAGAGAATCTCTTATCTTATATGCTCCGCGCTGTGTATTTTTAGGGTGTAGGTGTCGGGAGAGAGGTTTAATTAGCCCGTCGGACATGGTGTGTGTGTGTGACTTTAGAGGCGACGGCGTTACGCAATACCGTATACACGTACAGTTGATAGCTCGGAGGGATGCTGCTCTTTTTTTCGCGAGATTTCTCTCCCGCGCGAGCGGCAATTTTCTCCCGTTTCGAAACTTCTTTTTCAGCGCGCAATTTGCATACCGCGCCGGCGTCTATCATTACGCCAGTCAAACTTGAATTCTTGTCAAACGACCCATACAGCGTAAACGTTAGCCAGATCGCTGTATATAAGGATGAAAATGAAACCGCTGGCACATACATAATCAACGAAAACAAAGGCCTCGCAACAAAAGCACACACCCTCGAATCGAGCCCCTTTTCGCGACTTTCGCAACTGGAAATCGCATGTGCGAACACGTGCAGCGCGCGCGCGAGAGCCGGAGCGACCTTTCACTCGCACGCGCGCCGATCGAGAGCACAAAAGTGTGGGATTATAAACCAGGCCGATAATGCCGGGCTTTGATAGTACCGGCGGAATGCGATGATTATCGATGATTGCCATAGTAGAAAAAAGCCGCCGCCGACGCCGACGCCGCGACGGATAATAATGACCGTTTGAAACGGGCTCGCTTTGACATTTGCATACCAATAGCTGATGCCGGCGTTTAGCTTTCGAACGACTAATGATTGTCCGCTCGTTTGTTTTTAGTGTATAGATCGTTCTGATATCTGGCCTGTGCTGGATTTTTTACTAGCTATTGTTCAATTGATCAACTTTCGCATTTGGAAACGGAACTGTATGAAAAACGTCGTTTAATTGCCTATTCGGCAGTTTCTACGACACGTGCGAAGTATGGTGATTGCAATTCTCGGTTCGGAAAAATTCGCTCGATCGTCCAATTAAAATAATTTGCATTCGCAAGAGGTCGACGCTCGAGTCGTCGCATCTACAATATGCTCCGAATGAAATCCTCTACACGACAACAGCGTCGGCGTCGCAATTAAAGTCACGTGTATTCGTAATAAGTCATCGCATCGCTCGTATTATATATCCGAAGACGCTATACAGCGGCCCATATCAACAAGTAGGCGAGAAAGACACGTGCCGAGTATTATTTACTTTTCCTTTGCTGCTACCGCAGCTGTGCTTTGCCTCAGTCGTTCCAAAAAGCGCTTGGATCGAGCTTTTTCTTTTTGTTGACGACGACAGAAGCGCAGCTTTCTCGTCGGGGTGTTTTGTAATGGGAGAAGTCGCAATAATACACATTATACGCTTCGCGAAATTGAGGGTTCGTCGGTAATTTAGAAATTGTTGAAACCGCGACTTCCTGCGTAATGAAAGCGTGTAACCTCCTGCTTTTAAAATATCCATCTCTCCTTGGCCGTAGATTAAATGCAACGGATAAACTTACGTATACATAGTAGACATGAATGTGGCTAACTCACCTGAAACAAAAAGAGGGAAAACCTTCGTTAGAAAATAATAATAATAACAACAAAAAGTATAGGCGACGCTCTCGCTCATTCTAATTAACAAAAACGGGCGGGGAAGACACCGATAACGAGAGGAACAATGCGCCTCCCCCGGCGAAAAAAAAGAAACAGCCTCTCTCGCAGGAGAGATGGTCGGCGGCTGCAAAAAAGGAGGTCCAGTCGCGCCGAAAGCAACAAAAGCGCGCGCGCGCGCACGGCTGGAGACCTTTCGCATACCTTATATTATACGCGTAGAAAAGAGAAGAAAGGAAGAAGGAAGGAAGGCGCAGACGGTCTTATATGCATGTTATGTACACGGGGAGAAAGAAAGAAGCCGTATAGGTAGAGGGTACCGAGCGCGAATTCGCGCGAAAAGTTGGCTATTGTGCCTTGTTCCGATGCAATGGTGCGTGAGCTGCAGTTGCGAGAAGAGTTGCGGGTGAGGATTTTTATCGCTTTTATGCGCGGGTGTAGACGTATACGGCTCGAGTTTGTTTATTTTGACGATTGGGAAAAGCGCGTGGTCGGGATCTCGATTGCGCAATGATGCAATCGAGGTGAGATAGCGGCGCTCGAGTGTGCGGAAGGTTTTGAAATCTGTTTGGGGATATACGTATATTTTTTGTGGCTCGGATGGATTCTCGTTTGAGAATTATTATGCGATGAGCGCTTTGTTTTATCGTCCGTAACGACTGACACGAATCGGAATTTTCAGGCTGCATGCATAACGATCTTCGCGTTAATAAGCTTGAAAATCGGTTTAAATTCGCTCGTGCGCGGACTACAAAGAAAATCGAGGGGTACACGTCTCATTTCTAACGTCTAAATGTTATACGCAAAACCGCTAAAAATCCCGGGAAACCAAAACAAAAGCCGGCGACGCTCTTGCACCCCACATGTCGATCTCAGCCCTCTCGCATCATAACCTCGAAACCCGTCAATACCCCTGCATCAGTATACACGAGAGATCAGCATAAGTAAGCACAGCCAGCTTCAGAAAATTCACTCACTTGTAAACTCCCCTCTGCGGCAACGGATTCCTGAACCTCATCTTCGCGGCTTTCTCTCCTTAGCCCTGCACTGCGGACAGCTTAAAAAAGCCTCTCTGCGAAAGCAAACCAGAGCATCGGCAGCAGCGAGCTCGCGGGGATAAAAACGTGCACCGCACACAACGCGACGCGAGACCGACTACTACTGCCGGCTTGACTGCTGCTGCTGCTGTGTGTTGGTCGAGTCGTATGGCGAGAGAGAGAGAGAGAGAGAGAGAGAGAGAAAGAGAGAGAAAGAAAGAGCGGCGCAGAGATGCGATGCGCAACCGGCGCTGGACGAGACGCTCGTAAAAGGGAGCGATGGTTAGGTGTGTGTGTGTGTGTGTGTGTGTGTGTGTATGGTACAGGGATATACCTATATGTGTGGGAGAGAGAGTGGACCGGACCGGGCCTGGATACGAGATGCTGAGGTGCGTGAAGGTTTTTGGGTTTTTCGTCGTCGGTTTTGTACGGTGTGCCATTTCGGATTTCGTCGGAGGATTGTCAATTATTGAACCGTCGAATATAGAGCGAGAGTTAGCGGAACGAGCGAGCGGTTGGCAGAATCAAAATAGAGCCGATCGATGCTTCTTGAAACCGATTTGCGTTATTGTTGACGTATAGCCTGCGATTGTGCGAGTGATCGTTGCGCTGCTCTCGTAAGTTTATTACAGTCATTATTCTATTGCCGAGTTATAAAATTTGAGAGATCGTTATTCGCGCTTGATCGCAAAAGTGCCCGATAACGATACCTATATATACGATAACCGGTGACTTTGATCCGACACATTGTGTAAAGATTCCCAAAATAATACATGACCATAACAGCGTAATCGATCTATATTGTACAATACGTCGCGCCGTTTCACGACACCAAAATATATATGAATGAAAGCGCGGACAAAACACACACGCGCGTCTGTTTATTTTGGAGCGCAAGCGTATAACCGACCTGCATTCATTTGCCCTCTGCCTCGCAGCGCGTCGAGTTTTTTCACAGGCCTCCAACATCGGGGCAAGAGATACACAGCGCGGGTACATGTCCCGGACAATAGGAGCTACAATACCCGAGATGTTGACTCGCGGTGCATCGCGTTACGCGACTAGATTCTTTGTCGAAGCCGAGCAGCCCGCGCAGAGAATTCCCAACAGCCGATTTCTCGGCTTTTTGCCGCGAGGAAAAAGCTACCGGCGGGAGAGATATTCCAAAATCACCGCGCGAAAAACGCCGACGACTTTCACAAGCTTGACACGTTACACATGAACAGCTACCGCGCAAGCGGCTAACTCTTTCTCTCTCTCTCTCGAGCATCAAGATCAAAATCACCGAGAGACAAAGTTGCCGCGCAACATCCGATTTCACGTCCTCGTCTACTTACTCGCTCGTTTTGCAATGCCACCGCGTCGTCGTGTTTTAGGGACATATTTTACGACCGCGTGAAAAGTCTCGAGCGACGTGGAGGAGAGAGAAATCGCGCGAAGGTCTTGTACGTGTATAGGTAGAGAGGGGGTCAAGCGATGCAGGAAATCCTTGGGTGGAAGAGAGCCATGTGCGATGCAGGTGGTTTTTTACTTCGTAAGGAGTCGTGGGAGTCTCGTGAGAATCGGCGAGTTGCAGTAAATTGCAAATTGTCATGTTCGCCGTGGTACATGGTAAATTAAACTGATGCTCCGAAATGTAATCCCTACTCGAGGGTTATTACGTTACGACCTGCTTAGTTAAACCAGATATGCTACTGTGTGTATAATAAAGGTTAAAGTACAACATTACAGTATTGCTTTTATTATTTAAAATCAAACGATAATGTAACTTTACTTTATAAGGACATCTCGCACGGTACGGTACGACGGCGGATAATATCGACGCGAGTGGAATTGCGGCACAGCACAGTCAGGTTGCTGTCTGCGCATGCTCAAAGAGGGCGAGGAATCCTTGCGGTCCAGCCGTGCGCATACGGCAGCGATTTTTGCAAACTGTTATTTGCAATTCCGAGTGGCATGCAGATTGAAATATTCCTATTATTTTACATAACAAGATACAACAACCGATCTTTGAACTGTCCCCGTTTACTCATAAATCACATTTCGCGACATAGGCTACTTCAACAATCATCGCGAAGTTTAAAGATACGCATTACCCAAGTAGAAATTCATTTATAGCCCCACTTAAGTTCACATACCTCAATCAGAGCGCGACACAACCCTATATCCGCATCGCAGATTCATAATACCGTCGTCAGCCGGCTATTAATTAATCAATCGACTCGAGCCTCTCCCACAGCGACAGGCCTCTGTCAACCCCTCGATAACAATATAATTGCCGCGGATACCCCGAAAAAAGTATAAATCTCACCCGTTAAAGTGATTCATCTCCGCAGCAAAAGTCACAGACTGCAGTCTTCTCTCTGGAAATCTAAACAAAGAACTCCTCTCTTCTCTCTCCTCCTCGTCCTCTCTATATATCTCTCTCTCTCTCTCTCTCTCTCTCTCTCTCTGCAACCTGCGTCCGTTCGCGTCTCGCCACAAACACACTCAACTCTCCCACACAATCTCTCCTCTCCGCCGTACACAGCGATGCACCTCTTGCTCTCAACTCTCAACTCAACTCGCGAGTCTGCGAGCCGAAAAAAAGTGGGCACTGTAACTCAGACCAGGATGTGTACTTCTTATTATTATGCGACGACGGCGAAGGGAACAATGCCGCGGCTGCTGCTGTTGCGTCGAGGGACGAAGTCTGCGCGCGACTGTGTGCGTATAGTCTGCAGAGAGAGAGAGAGAGAGGAGAGGAGGTGCATGTGTGTGTGTGTGTGTACACGGAGAGCACAGACGGGCGTGCACACAGACTCCGAGGGAATGCGTGAAGCGGCGGTGAGGACGAAAAAGGGAGCGCGAGAGAGATGGGAAAACCGGTACAGGAAAGCCGAGCGAGCGGAGGTTCCCTTACCTCGGCTCGGCTCGGACGAGATCGGGTCGGGGGGTTGGGGGCCTTTAAAGGGTTGCGCACACCAGCCGACTCGCGATGTAGAGAGAGAGAGAGAGAGAGAGAGAGAGAGTGGATGTTATGGCTGGAGCTCTCGCAGGTGAGATCGCGCGCACGGATCTGCTTTATCGACCTCGTTTTCAGGAGTTATTAATTGGTGGAAACTTATTGTTCAACGCTGATAATTATCGCGACAAGAGAATCAGTCACTCAGTTTAATAGAGCAAAAAAACAAGAACCGCGCATTGTCATCAACTCCTGCTGCTGATGCAATATAATCTATTCTGAATTCTCAAAATAATAGCAGCCATTGTCACAGGCATTTCCTCTTTGATTTTGCTCGTTCTATTTTAATAACAAACAGAAGTGCACGCCGACGTGTTAATGCGCCGAGATTTACACTACATTGTTTTACTTCTCATTCATGCCTATATTTGCATAATGTAAATATTGTTCAGTCGCTTGATGTAGGCGTACCGACTGTCGATCGCAAACGATATCGCTCTAAACATGTTAATTCAATTAAAAGAATCAGAGTACGCGTATGCTACACGTGGTATATAGCAAAACCTTAATTGCAAAATAACAGCAATCGATGAAGAAAATATAATAGAACCAATTTGCTCGCGCAAACGAACCAGTTCTCCTACCTCCGTAATAACAGACTCAACTCTCTATAAATTTACTCGCACACCGATCTCTAATTAAGTTCTCTATACTCCTACAACTACCTAAACAAGCTTTAAAGCAAAGTCGTTCTACAATTGAATTACCATTCAGCAACTAATGTACTTTGCGCAACGGCCCTGACACTCTCGAAAACCATGCATTACCATTACGCAATTAGAACCAGTGGGTCTATACAGACCAAAGAATGGGCCGATTTGGGCTACAACCGGGCTTTGCCGATTACCGAGCCAATGATCGTTCGTTAGCGTTCTCATGCGTCACGTGTGGCTCCTGGGCCAAGGCTATAACCCGTCTATCTATCTCGTCGCTGTTTACGTGTCATTCGCGGTTCAGAGATGCCTCAATGATGTCGCTCGGAATGTTGATTGATTTTTACAGTTACATTCGATAGCACCCGTAGATTCTAGTATTTTCGTATAATGCTCTCGTATTAAATTAACATCGGTTCTTAAGTGTCACCGCAGTTAGCGCGAAAAGACAATGGTATACCAAGAGAAAATTGAGATTACGAAGTTTATGTGCGACTCGCGATCGTAAATGCCGAAGGTCGCGCACTTTTGCAACCTTCCTCCGTAGCAGTTTATTTTGATTTCAAACGCCAAGGCTCGCTCGAGCTTTATGACAACCACCTTATTTGAATAACGAATGAACGATGTTTGCAAAAATGTCTTAGGTAAAGCTCGTTTACGAGCGCAATGAATTTTTCACGGCTGCGTTGAATATTCATAATTTCGAAAGTTTAACAAATGTCCCACGCAGGCGAGGCCCTAAGCGTGTCTAATAACGAAAACACACCTGAACCCACTCGCTCTCGTTGGCTCCAGTCTTGAGCCGATAATCCTCCATTCTTCCATTCCCAAAACGCATGTGGGTGCACGTACCATCATAACAAAAGATAGCGCGCTCGGTAAACGTAATAGGTACATAAGTTATTCACCCAGCGTTGTCGGCATCGTCGTCGTCACGAAGTCCCAGCTTATTTTTACTGGTCGATGGCTGCTGTTGCTGCTCGTTCCTCTTCTTGTTCATGGCGATCCACATCCTGGACTGGTGTTTCTTGCTGCTCGTGTCCTTCTTGCCGAACAGCCGATTCTTGCCGGCGCCGAACGAACCGAACTTATTTCCCCTCGAGAACATGCTTACACTCGGGGATCACACACACACGCACGCACACGCACCGGATACAACGTGCTCTAAAATATTCCGAAAACAGAACCGTATGATTCGGCGCCTCTATGGTAAACGTATATACACCCGCAGTAGTAGGAACGACCTCGGCTGAACTTTTCTACAAACGCGTCGCTCACTCTCGAGACACCTTCGACTCACGAGAACCGAGCTATACTACTACTACTACTACTAATGTAGAAGGAGAGTGGGACTGGAGAGTCGAGTTCGCTTTTCCTACTCCTACTCCCGCTACTTTTCGGCCTATCTCGCGCGTTTCATCGGCCTGGATGTGTATGGCTCTATAGTATCCCTACTCTCTTCTCTCTGTAGCTCTCTTTGTCTTAGCGCGTCTTTGAGCGGCTTTGAGAGAGAGAGAGAATGCCGTTGATTGGAGTGATGAGATCTGATGAGGATAGAGGCGAGGATGTTGGCGTGTGTGCGTCTGGGCGCGGAGAGTACGTGTATGAATTTTTGAATTTGAAGTGTGTTGCGGTCATCTGGCATTTTTGGAATCGCCGTTGCGAATCGATTGTTGAGATAAGGTAATTAGGAGACGATCGAAGGGTGCATTTTGAATGTTGCTGTGAAAAAAGCTCTCTATAACAACGTGCAGGATATGTCATCGTTGACGACTCCAAAAGAGCCAACTACAAACTGATACTAAATCAGCACACATGAATGAATTAAATATACAGCATGCGCGTTCAATACACGATATGGGCGTTGGTTGCTCGGCCATCGTCAGTGACACTCTCGTGTAAGGAACCGTAACGAAATAAAAGTCCAAGTCGAGAGAGAGAGAGAGAGAGAGAGAGAGAGAGAGCTCATTACGAAGCTATGCCTTCTATATAACAGTAAATGCATCACAGCTCAGTCGCTCCGCAACAATTTGAATGTTCACAAACTAATGCTTCTAATGGAAGACTCAGCGAATAGCATGCCATTACACAATTTCAAATGCGATTACGCTCGCAGTGAAATTACGAAAACCGAGTTGTCGAATTGTTGTGACTCAGCTTCGTTAAGATGCACGAGAGTATACCGTTAGAAAGAAATACCGTATAAATATAAGTGATTTATTTCTCTACTTCTGTACCGAAGGCAGTCAAGTTACGGATCTCGCAAGCTGAAGTCAGAGGAAGCGGTTTTTCTTAAAAACGCAAGCGCTGAAAGCGCACGTTCGTATTGGGTAAGTAGAAAGTAATGGCTCCGTGAGACGAAATATCGTTAAAGAAAACATACTCATATAGCTTTTACGTAGAAGCACGTGCGGACGAGTCAAATGTTGATATATAATATGAGCGAGTGTAAAATTTCGCTGCATCAAAATAACATCAGCGGCTAATTTCCTTCTTCTTCTAACAATGCATCTGCCTGTGCAGGCGAATTTAAAGCTTATGCTTCGGTATTTTCTTTAGCGAGTAACGCCTATACTATCGCTTTTACAACGTCATGCGTCATGCCACGTGCAGAAAAAGAAAACGTATATACAGCAGTATAGAACGCGACACATATAATTTCACCATTATCGTGCGTTTAATGCTTCAAGAAATCTCCCGCAGCATCTCAACCTCGATGACGCACTTTTCTGCATCCGGACACTAAGATTATTCATCGCGGGATTATCTCCTCTTCGTTCCCTTCCATACGTCATGCCCTTTTTTCGCCGCTTCCTCCGTTCCGAAAAACCCCGTAAACAAGCTTCTCATTTACGATCGGCCACACGTGTGCTATTCGCCATCAGCGGAGCCAAAGCTGCTACCTATTACACGCGAAGCTTGTGAAACGACTGCATCTCGAGAGCGAGTAATATCTTCTTTAGATTTTTTTGCGCCAAGAAGGCCGCATCGAGTGTTTGCGCGCGCATTGGCCGACTGGTAAGGATTAGCACGGCGTTTATTTATTCTTCTGCGCAGTACGAGACGAATTGAATTAGAAACTCGATAAAAGGATAAGTTTTGAAGAGTGAGATTTTTGCCACACAAAGGCATCGTTTCACACGATCCATACGCGTGTGTCACAAAGTCAATCGTTGTTTCATCGATTGCAGCTCGACAACTGCGCACAGTCCATTTGTCATTATAGCTTCCAAGGTGATCCAGATACATCGCGATAAACTCAAAAACTTCGGGGCGTCGGAATACGCTGCATGAATAAACATGAGTTTGTAAAAATCGAATTCCATCCAAAAAAATTACTCGCACTCTAATTACA